>NC_084548.2:39130000-39370000 GCF_033978685.3 Nerophis lumbriciformis | reverse complement strand
GTGCATGCATATATATGTATATATATACATATATATGTATATATATATCCATCCATCCATTTTCTACCGCTTATTCCCTTTGGGGTCGCGGGGGGCGCTGGAGCCTATCTCAGCTACAATCGGGCGGAAGGCGGGGTACACCCTGGACAAGTCGCCACCTCATCGCAGGGCCAACACAGATAGACAGACAACATTCAAACTCACATTCACACACTAGGGCCAATTTAGTGTTGCCAATCAACTTATCCCCAGGTGCATGTCTTTGGAAGTGGGAGGAAGCCGGAGTACCCGGAGGGAACCCACGCAGTCACGGGGAGAACATGCAAACTCCACACAGAAAGATCCCGAGCCCGGGATTGAACCCAAGACTACTCAGGGCCTTCGTATTGTGAGGCAGATGCACTAACCCCTCTGCCACCGTGAAGCCCTGTATATATATATATATATGTATATATATATACATATATATGTGTATATATATATATGTATATATATATACATATATATATATATATATATATATATATATATATATATATATACATACACATACATATATATGTATATATATATACATATGCATATGTATGTATATATATACACATACATATATATGTATATATATATATATATATATATATATATATATATATATATATATATATATATATACACATACACATATAAAATATATGTATACATATGTATATGTATACATATATATGTATACATATACCAGAGGTGTGGACTCGAGTCACATGACTTGGACTCGAGTCAGACTCGAGTCATTAATTTGATGACTTTAGACTCGACTTGACAAAATGTAAAAAGACTTGCAACTCGACTTAGACTTTAACATCAATGACTTGTGACTTCACTTGGACTTGAGCCTTTTGAATTGACATGACTTGACATGACTTGCTACTTTCCCCAAAACCCAAAGATGAAAAAGTTATTCGGGAGCGCTCCGTATTTTTCATTGTGTACTTGTCTATCAGCGTTGCGTGTGTCAGCTGGTGTGGTCTCAGTACAACAGCCAATCAAATTAGATCTACTTTGTTTTCATCACACAGCATTCATCCAATCAAATTGCAGGACAACCAACGAAGAAGACATGTCCAAACCACACGCCAGTGAACAAAAAATGATACCTAAAATAATTTTGTTTGGGTATAAAAATTACGAGGTGGTCAACACAAAACGGTTTGCAGTATGCAACACATGCGGTTCGAAAATTACTGATGGAGAGGCAACAACTTCCAACTTCGTCCGGCATTTGAAGTTGCACAAAGAACGGTAAGTTTTGAATGTAAGATAACGTTTATTGGCTAAGTAACGTGACTTTTATTTGCTGTGTAGTTAAATCAGTGAGGCTGTAAACTCACTGCTAACGTTATAACGTTATTGCAAACACGGGAATCTGTTGCAGTTCACTACCATATTCATACTTTTTGTTCAGTGATTTTTTTTAAGCAGGGTTACGTTAGTCAATATATCACACGTAACGTTAGACGGCGGTCAGCAGCACCGCGTATTTTAGCCACCTAAAAAAAGACAAAAATAGTAAAATAAAGGTCAGTTAAAATGTATACTATATTATGAATATGTGTACCGTTTTAGCTAGCTTTCTGACATACTGTTGGTTGTTTACCTCAGTGGTCCCCAACCACCGGGCCGCAGCCCGGTACTGGTCCGTGGATCGATTGGTATCGGGCCGCACAAGAAATATTTTTTTTTATTTTTTTTATTAAATCAACATAAAAAACACAAGATACACTTACAAGTAGTGCACCAACCCAAAAAACCTCTCTCCCCCCTTTTGTTCTGGGCATTGAACATGAAGACTCTTCCTTCACTGTTCCAAGTGGCCATGAGAGTCTTGGCAGTGCCTGCCTCCAGTGCTCCAGTGGAGCGAGTTTTCAGCCATGGTGGCATCATACTACGCCCCCATCGTGCACAAATGACTGACAGACTCTTGGCTAATTTGGTCTTTTGCAAATGCAATGCAGCATAGGGCCCTGACATATAAAAAGTACAACTTTTTTGTTATGTTCACGTATATGTCATGTTTTTTCAATGTTAACACTTTTGTACAAATAAGTACATTTGCACTTTATTTTTCAATGTGTTTGTTCTGTAAAGGAATGAGTTAATGTTTAAAATGACTGGTTAATAGTGCTATTATAAAGTGCAATGTCAGCACAATTTTCTTTCCTGCAATTTAAAATGCACTTGTTTTAATAAATAAATACAGCGTTTGAAAAGCATACACAATCTGTGTTAATATATTAGTCTGTGGTTAAAAGGACTTGAAAGGACTCGAAACTCAAAATGCAGGACTTAGGACTTGACTTGAGACTTTGCAGTCTTGACTTTGGACTTGACTCGGGGCTTGCCTGTCTTGACTCGGGACTTGACTCGGACTTGAGGGCAAAGACTTGAGACTTACTTGTGACTTGCAAAACAATGACTTGGTCCCACCTCTGACATATACATATATATGTATATATTTACATATATATGTATATATACACATATATGTATATATATGTATATATATATATAAGTATATATATGTATATATATATATATATATATATATATATATATATATATATATATGTATATATATATATATATATATACATATTTATGTATATATATATGTTCAATTTGATGAGGCAAATCACTTATTTATATGAAAAATAACGGAAATACATGACAATGGTTCAATAAATAGTACCTTACTCTGCAAAATGAATGGTAAGTTAACAGATACAAACAAAGTACTTCTACCATAGCTTTTCCAACCGTCCCTTAGAGACAAAAGAGTATAGCGTTAATTCATAGTTAGTTGTTACAGCTCCTCATATGCTTAACAAGCCGATTCGCAATTTGCATGAGCAGCCACAGTTAGGGCAGGTTGTTCCTCCTGAAAGAGTTGGTCTGCTTGGGGCTTGCTGCCTTGCTTTTCGGGCCAATCTCTTTCGAACAGTATCGTCTGTACTTTCGGATTTAAAGATCTCGACTGATTTGGTCGTCGCCCGGCGGCACGAGGAGCAATCTAAAGTGAGACTTTTTTGAGGTATACTTTCAGAGTATCTTTGTATCTCTTCTTTTGACCTCCCTGAGAGCGAGTTCCCACCTCAAGCTCTCCAAAGAAGATTTGTTTCGGGAGATGTGTGTCATCCATTCTGGCACAGTGCTCTGCCCAGCGTAGCTGGTTCTTCATGACCATGGATTCAATACTGGAACTCTCTGCTTCTTCCAGCACGCTGACATTTGTCCGATAGTCTTTCCAGGAGATCCCAAGAAGTCTTTGTAGGGAGCGTTGGTGAAATTGCTCCAGGGTTTTGAGTTGTCTGCGATATGTCACCCATGTCTCGCTGCCGTACAAGAGGGTTGATATGACCACAGCTTTGTACACCATTAGTTTTGTGTCATTTTTGAAGTTACAGTTCTCGAATAAACGTTTCCGAAGTTTAACCCCGTTTTTAGAAGTGAAGAGTTCAGGGGCAAAAAACGATAAATGCCTGTCCGCCGATTTTGAGCTGTGAGCACCACTAAATAGTGTACGCCATTCTCTAGCAGGATCTAATTTTCCGCCAAAGCGACTTATCTTTCGCATTTCACTGTTTAATATTACCACTTCAGAAACCGATAAGCTCCCTGCTGTCTTTGCAGCACAAATGGACAAATCCATCAGGACCAACCAATGCTTTGAAATTTGATGACATCATCCAACATCGTTTGCTTGTTTTGTGTCAGTTTTGCCATGATTGTAACTAAATTGAAGTGGAACTGCACTTTTTTTTTTGTATTTTGCCTGTCATTCACAATCCCTATGTAAGACAAGAACACATAGATTTTCCTTTATTTTATGCATTCTTATTTGTAACATACAACAATTTGAGGTGACTTACAATGACGCTAATGTGAGTACTCTACTACGCTCATAAATCCCTCTCAGAAAACATCTAAAAACCACCAACATTATTTCATTTACATCTTGTGGCCTGAATATTAACCAAGTATTAGCGATATTTTTATTATAAACACTAACACAGAGAAACTACTTTTAGTGGCGCCGTGATCACAGAGAGCCAGCTAGCTTCCGCAGCCACAATATTGACATACTGAGCCGGTGAGCTGCTGCTGCCGCATCACATCTGGGTTGGTGAAAGTTAATTCTAGAGGATAATTCATGCCTCTCACGTGTATAGTAGAAGGTTGTTGCCATAAACTGAGAAGTTAGTAACCTTTGACCTGAAGATGGCGAGACACACACGAAAAAATGTTAAATGTTTTACCTCCGGGAGGATTATGATTAATTCTTTATCTAAACGGGAAGATATAAAAATCCCATTAGTCGGCATCCCGGTGAGAGTAGACATTGCACAATAGGTGATTGTTTTATTATGTTCGTAGTTTGTATTTTTTGTTTAGCACTTAGCAAAAGTGCTGCCTCATGCTTAACGTTTCAGTGACTGCCATAAACACCAATCATTTTTGTAATTTTGTATTACATAAACTTAGTAATTGTGAAAAATATAGACAGTTTTAAAGAGGAACTGCCCTGTTTTGGAATTTTGCCTATCGTATGTTTTTTGTTAATAATAATAATAAAAGTAACAATTCCCTTTACTGCCATTGTTGGATGACTGACATAAAAAAATAAAAGATTGGATTATAAGGACTGTGGATGATGGGCAAAATACCAAACAAAGTGCAGTTCTCCTTTAAATCATTATTGAGTAACTTTGTGTGGTGCCCTCGCCTACTGGGCTAAAGAAGGATCCTGTCCCGATAAATCTGAGCGGTCCGTGAGCAAGAAAGGGTGACACAGTACAGTGGGAAAAATCCTGTTTATTGCCCGTGTAAATGGTAAATGGGTTATACTTGTATAACACTTTTCTACCTCCAAGGTACTCAAAGTGCTTTGACACTATTTCCACATTCACCCATTCACACACATTCACACACTGATGGCGGGAGCTGCCATGCAAGGCGCTAACCACGACCCATCAGGAGCAAGGGTGAAGTGTCTTGCTCAAGGACACAACGGACGTGGCGAGATTGGTAGAAGGTGGGGATCGAACCAGTAATCCTCAGGTTGCTGGCACGGCCACTCTCCCAACGGCGCCACGCCGTATATATTATGTGCAGGATACGTGTGTAGCCACAACTCTCTCGTATGACAACCTGAAACGTGCGTTTACTCACCCTGAAAAGATGTTTGATGAAACGAATAAGCAGTCCTCTGAAAAAACTGATCTGTTTTCCCAAATTTCTATAGGGCCAGACTGGCACCATACAGTCTGTTTTTGCAAAGAGACGTTTGGAGTTATCTGTTTTGGCTGCAAAATTTGTAAGGGGGGGGGGGGGGGGTTTGCTGGAGCCTATATATTTTTATATTTATTTATTTATTTTCTTTTTACCTCGATTTTGAGATATTGTATCTGTTTTAGTCATCTTATATTTGTACATACATTTTTAAAGTAGATTTGTAGCTATTTTATTATTAAAGATGAAAAAGATTAAAGTACCAACAATTGTCACACACACACTAGATGTGGTGAAATTTGTCCTCTGCATTCGACCCATCCCCTTGTTCGCCCCCCTGGGAGGTGAGGGGAGCAGTGAGCAGCAGTGGTGGTCGCGCCCGGGAATCATTTTGGTGATTTAACCCCCAATTTCAACCTTTGATGCTGAGTACCAAGCAGGGAGGTAATGGGTCCCATTTTTATAGTCTTTGGTACGACTCGGCCGGGGTTTGAACTCACAATCTACCGATCTCAGGGTGGACACTCTAACCACAAGGCCACTGAGCAGGTTTTTGTAAGTATAACTAATATATGAAAAAAACCTGCAAACAAGAGCATAAATGGCAAATTATTGTATTGTATAGTTTGCACACGCTGTTTAGCGCGTGGTATTTGGATCATAGTCGATCACATCTTGGAGCAAATATACTCAGACTTCAGGTTGAGACTCCGAGTTTACTGAATTTCCTCTCCAAGCTCTTACATTTTGTTTGGGTTGAAATTCGTCATTAAAATAAATGTTGAAAAATGAAGTAGCTCTCCTCTATTTTAATTTGTAATGAGATTTGTAATGATGCAGGCCCCTGGTGTGGAAGGTGTACTCCCAACTCTCTATTGTCAACTGGCTGCATCTCTAAGCACCCCAGACCAGCAACATGCACCCAATCACCTCAGTCATCCCTTCTACATAAACGTGTCCCCGTCCAAAACACACATGCACACTTTTTTGGGTTCAGTCATGTGGCCAGATGTCCAAGTTGACACAGCGCTTAAGGCGTTTGACTGGATGAAACAGTGCATTGGCTGCGGGTAAAGAGGGATTAAAACAGGGCCTGAGGCACTTGTGTTATATTGAAAACATCCTGGGCTGCTTTGTATGGAGATTTGCATACATTGGAGCGTGTGCAGTGACGGCCCATCTGCTGAGGTGCCTTGTCTCAAACTACAAAGTATGTTTAAATATTTCACATCTCCATCTATCGGGACAGAGGCACATCAAAATGTTGGTGACTGCGAGGGAAATAAATAAAATGAGATGGAAAGGGTGGAAAAACAATTTAAAAAAAAAGGGGAATTGGCGGTGCTTTGGATTTGAACTGCTCCCAAAAGTGCCTCAGTCAGAGCCTCAGTATAACAGCGCTAACGGCCAGAATATGATGAGAATCTAAATATAATATGGAGTAAATTGCTTTGAAAAACATAGTTGTGGCCTACAGCCCTAGCAAGAAAAAAAAAGCATTAGGCTTTTTGTATATACAGTATGTATATATTTATTGCAATTACTTTATGAGATAAACACTATTAATTTGGTTAAAACATGCAGGCAAACACAGACTGGTTCAATTTGAATTTATCATCCTTGTGGCTTGAACCCTTTTTATTGTATTAATACCATAACTCTGGTTTACTGTGACATTTAATGGCACTGTTAAATTTGATAATTACTGTAATATATCTGTGTACTCATGTCCATTTGGGAGGTCAGAAACATAAAAATTAATAAGTTGCAAAATGAGTATAGGGGAGAAAGTTAAAATGAGAAGTGAGTTTGTGCGCCAAGCATGACTGGAGTGACCAACATGGCAAAGTTTTGTTAACGTGAAGAAAGAAGACGGAAGCTACTTTCCGTATTTGCATATTCCCTCATACAATATAAATACACTACCTGCATTTGTGTTTTCATGCTGCTCCTTTCCCCGTGTGCCTTCAAATCGAGCAAAACAGACATCAAATGCGAAACATGCTCAGGGCAGATGATGGAACAGTAAGGTGGTTTAACGACGGGACGGTTTGTGTGTAGGCTGGACAGCCTGGTGCAGCCTCCGTCCTCACAAGCCGCACACACAACAAGTCGTGCACACATTTGCATGTGCACACACAACACAGACACACTCCGACACCGAATATCGGGAAAAAAAAAAAACAGCCAAGATGGACGTGAGAAACATGTTGCCTGAACGGGGGAGGATTTTGGAAAGAAGAATGCGGTCAATCTGTTTGTTTCGCTGCCACATCCAAGATGAGTGATAATTTCATTTGCGTTCATCATTTTTCATCCTTGTATTCCAAAGCCATTATGGTTTATGGTAAAGGTAATGGTTTTATTTGTTGTGAACAAGCTGAGCAAGTCACAGTAAGCAACATCCCACTTAGCACTTGCACAGTTTCACATGTCCGAAAAAGAGTACGATCTCCATATCTCAATATTTACTGATAGTTTGCTTACTTTCTGTGCTTGTATGTTTGCGCTCCTTTTTCATTGTCAAGCAAATTGAACGTATTTGATTATATTTCAATGTTTACTTTTGTCTGTTTGTCCCACATCGGGGCCATCATGCATCATCTGCGCAATACTAGTATAACTTAATATGAAGCATGTATTTTCAATGCTATGTAAAGGGTGCCATCTGGTCCCTTAAAGGGGAACATTATCACAATTTCAGAAGGGTTAAAACCATTAAAAATCAGTTCCCAGTGGCTTATTTTATTTTTCAAAGTTTTTTTCAAAATTTTACCCATCACGCAATATCCCTAAAAAAACCTTCAAAGTGCCTGATTTTAACCATCGTTATATACACCCGTCCATTTTCATGTGACGTCACACAGTGATGCCAATACAAACAAACATGGCGCATAGAACAGCAAGGTATAGCGACATTAGCTCGGATTCAGACTCGGATTTCAGCGGCTTAAGCGATTCAACAGATTACGCATGTATTGAAACGGATGGTTGTAGTGTGGAGGCAGGTAGCGAAAACGAAATTGAAGAAGAAACTGAAGCTATTGAGCCATATCGGTTTGAAAACGACACGACAGCCAGCGACACGGGAGAAAGCAAAGACGAATTCGGCGATCGCCTTCTAACCAACGATTGGTATGTGTTTGTTTGGCATTAAAGGAAACTAACAACTATGAACTAGGTTTACAGCATATGAAATACATTTGGCAACAACATGCACTTTGAGAGTGCAGACAGCCCATTTCAGGCGCGCTAAGAACATATATTTTTCCACGATTTCAGCACTCAGGTTAACCATACCTAAATAGACACAAAATACTGCATTACACAAGACTACCCAAATGTACTCGAATGATTGAAAAAAATAAATGTTTTTAAGCTAAATTACTGGTAAACACAGTTTATGTATAATAATTTACGTACAACCGCGAGTAATGAATAAAGTTTTCATCAATTAATATATTCTGTAGACATACCCTCATCCGCTCTCTTTTCCTGAAAGCTGATCTGTCCAGTTTTGGAGTTGATGTCAGCATCTGCTTTGAGTGTCGCAGGATATCCACACATTCTTGCCATCTCTGTCGTAGCATAGCTTTCGTCGGTAAAGGGTGCGGAACAAACGACTGACCATTTCGTCGGCTTTCCCCACAGCCTCGTATTTTGAACAAATTTCGTCCAATTTCTTGCCACTTTCGCATCTTTGGGCCACTGGTGCAACTTGAATCCGTCCCTGTTCGTGTTGTTACACCCTCCGACAACACACCGACGAAAGTGAGAAAATGGCGGATTGCTTCCCGATGTGACGTCACGTTGTGACGTCATCGCTCCGAGAGCAAATAATAGAAAGGCGTTTCATTCGCCAAAATTTACCCATTTAGAGTTCGGAAATCGGTTAAAAAAATATATGGTCTTTTTTCTGCAACATCAAGGTATATATTGACGCTTACATAGGTCTGGTGATAATGTTCCCCTTTAAGAGTCGCGCTGGACAACAAGTTGACAGCTCGGGATTGTAGTTTGTTGGCTAGAGCAGTGTTTTTCAACCACTGTGCCCCTAGTGTGCCGTGAGATATTGTCTGGTGTGCCGTGGGGAATGATGCAACTTTACCTAATTGGTCCAAAAAATATTATTTGCAAATCAATAATTATATTCTGCAAATAATGTGCCGTTGTCTAGTGTTTGTGCTGTACAGAGCTCGGCAGGGTAACCATGTAATACTCCATATCAGTAGGTGGCAGCAGGTAGTTCATTGCTTTGTAGAAGTCGAAACGCGTTGCGGATGGTTTGTCGTGATCCCAATATGCAGAGCACAGTGGGAAGGTAAAAAGGTAAGTTACGCTTAAACCAAAAATGAACAAAAGGCAAGTCCCGCTAGGAAAAGGTACTGAAGCATAGGGATGGCTATGCAAAACCAGAATCAGAATCAGAATCAGAATCAGAATAGTTTTTATTGCCATTGTGTGAGAACGGGTTCACAAACTAGGAATTTTTCTTGGTGCAATCGTGCAACATAAAACACATATAACACAGAATAGGTAATAAAAAGAGCTCTGACTAAGCTATCAGATCTTGTTATTGTTCATGTGCCTGATGGCCGAGGGGAAAAAACTGTTCAGGTGGCGGGAGGTGTGGGTCTGGATGGACTGTAGTCTCCTGCCTGAAGGGAGAGGGGAGAATAGTTTGTGTCCAAGGTGAGAAGAGTCAGCTGTGATCTGACCCACACGCCTCCTGGTCCTGGAGGAGAACAGGTCCTGGAGGGATGGGAGCTTGCAGCCAATAACCTTCTCAGCAGCATGCTTATCCTGGACTGTGGCGCCGGGGAACCACACGGTGATCGAGGAGGTGAGGATGGACTCGATGATGGCTGAGTAAAACTGCACCAGCAAAACGAAGCGTAAGTAAAACTGAATTGGCTACAAAGTAAACAAAAAGAGAATGCTGGACGACAGCAACGACTTAAAGTGTGTGTCCGTACATGACAATCAACAATGTCCCCACAAAGAAGGATAGCGTCCACACAACTGAAATAGTCTTGTTTGCCAATACAAAGCAGGTCAGGCAATAGCACTCACAGGAAGTCGTGAAGCTGCCAAAGGAAATCACCAACAAAACAGGAAAAGCCACCAAAATAACAGCGCAAGACAGGAACTAAAGCACTACACACACAAAAAAAAGACAACCTAATGGAGTTTAATTTTTAACGGTTCTGCTGGTGGTGTGCCTCCGTATTTTGTCAATGAAAAAAATGTGCCTTGGCTGAAAAAAGGTTGAAAAACACTGGGCTAGAGCACTGAACTCTGATCAAAACTTTATTGTCCTAGTCAAAAGTCTATCAGCCACATTTCATAGCAACTTCAGGGGGGTCACTAGGTTTTCAGGCCCCCAGGAGATTCCCATGATGCGAAGCGCGAGAGCAAAACTGCACTTGCAAGCGCTATTGGTGGGGGAGTGACTGCTATTAGTGTATCATCATTTCTGATGATAATCGTACAAATTAACGAGGCAGGGTTTTTTTTTCAGAGCTAAAAAAAGTGATAGAAATCAATCACCATTATGCTAACAATTTGACTTGGTTTGCTGGCCAGGTTTTTAATTCATCAAAATGGGGAGCACCTGCTTCAATAATTAAATGGGATTGTTAGCTGTTAGCTATTAGCTCCGAGCTGGAGCTTAGTGATACTTCCAGCTGTACTTTCTTGAAAAACCTCCGTAGGCCTATATGTCCATCTTGTAGGCTAGTTCTCTTAATGCTGCTGCTCTCTGTCTGGCTATGGCTGTGTGCAGCATGCACACTGTAACAGGGCCCTAACCAGGATTTGACAAATACAGAGGTCAAAAATTGGTGGTCCAAAAGGAGCTTTGAAAGGCTGAAATCATGGGTATCCAAGCACCATATAAATAATATTAATTGCGCAACACAATAACTTGTTATATTATCTGACATCGTTGACAATCAGCATGATTTTGTAACAGTCCACTTTTTTTGTATTAATATGCTGAAGTTTAGCGTATTAAACACTTTCAACATAATCATAACTGTATTGGTACAGTGGGAGAGGGAGGCAGGGACGTCGTTAGCTTGCAGCGTGTTTATTGAAATATATAAATACCTACTCAGTGTCCTAGTGGTTAGGGTGTCCGCCCTGAGATCGGTAGGTTGTGAGTTCAAACCCCGGCCGAGTCATACCAAAGACTATAAAAACGGGACCCATTACCTCCCTGCTTGGCACTCAGCATCAAGGGTTGGAATTGGGGGTTAAATCACCAAAAATTATTCCCGGGCGCGGCACCGCTGCTGCCCACTGCTTACCTCCCAGGAGGCAAACAAGGGGACGGGGCAAATGCAGAGGACAAATTTCACCACACCTAGTGTGTGTGTGACAATCATTGGTACTTTAACTTTAACTTAACTTAAATATATATGAAGTGTGTGATTAAACCAAATGTATACGGTGTGACTATATGTGCAGCAAGTATATGAGGAGTGTTACCAGGTGGTGTTGAAGTTGTGTGTTGAGATCGGTGTGGCACTCCAGAAAGGGCAAGGCAGGCTCGGAGGTCCAGGAACAGGCAAGAGGTCAGGGGCTGGAGCGAGGCGTCGTGGTCCAAAGGCAGGCGTGAGGTCGAGATCCAGAAAGACAGCAGAGAGTCCAGAGGGGGTCCAGGGAGACGAGACACACATCTCGAAACCAGGGGATGATGAAGGGTTACTGGATGACGACACAAGACAAGACACAGTGAGCACGACGGAGGGGAAACACAAAGAGCGAGGAAGCACATGACCAAAGAAGCGAGAGACGTGAGAGGCTTACTGTACAAGTACAAGTAGCTACGTTCTGGCATTGGAATGCAGGATACGCTGGCTTATGAAGGCAGGAGACTCGCAGAGGCGCGGCTGCAGCACGAGAAGAATGCCCATGGGCGTGTGTGTGTGAGACCTTCTGCTTTATAAGACACGTACTAAAGACAAGTGCCATGAGAGCTACCGGAAGTGTGTCCTCATATTCTTATCAGTGACAGAGCATGACGTGAGTAGGAATACGTTTCGGGTACAATTTTATATCTATCTGTCCGAGTGCAGCTGGGATAGGCTCCAGCCCCCCCACGACCCCGAGAGGGACAAGCGGTAGAAAATGGATGGATGGATAACGGAAATGAAAGAATGCTGTTTTCGTAACATTCTTAATGTGCAGCTGAAACGAGACAATTGGGTTAAACATAATGTCGCCATTTGTTGTAGAGATGCTTTGGACAATTATTTTATTATTGAAATACAAAGTGGTATCCTTAAACAAATGCCTTAGTCTAGCAGGACCAATAATCAACATCTCCTTGTTTTTGGTGTTGAGATGCAAAAAGTTGCAGACTCGATTGTTACGGCGCACTCTAGCTCGGGGACAGGTGTCTGCTTCTCCCTCCTCTGCGGGAGCACTTAGAGGATCCGCTGACAGCGCGCTTGGACACGCCCCTGCTCGTGCTGAGCGCAGCACGCCCATGCAGCGACAAGCCTGCACACCTGGGACTGATGAGGGCGAGCTGTATAAAGGACCAGTGGACCAAGGATCGAGGCGGGACCTTAGTTACCTCTTTGTGTACCTGCCTTCCCGAGTCTTCCCCCTCCGAGATCTCCCGTTGTTTCCCCGGTGTTTTGGACTGCCTTCCTCGTTTCCCGACTCCTCGCTCGCCCCCGGACACTGACGTCTCTCTCTGCCCCACGGACCCCTCGCAGATCTTGGACTCCTTTTGCCTTGCCGTCTTTGGACTTATCTGCTTTCTCATCAACACTTGGTAACACACACTTCAGATATCTACACACATAGTCTTACACCACACACTCTTGTATTTTGGTCACACACTCCATTTCTATAGTTTAGTTGTATTGTTTGTTATTATTATATATATATTTTTTTTATATATTGATTATATATATAATAAATTATCGGACATTACTGCCCCCTGGTGTCAGTTGCCGTTATCTCCCCTCAGTAAACATTACAGTAAGTTCACACCAAGATGATTAAAGACCTGACGGCACAGTTCCTTAGCCCCGCCCCCAGTGACGTTTGTTCCGCCCCCTGTGAATTCTTTTAATTTTTAATTTTTTAATTACATTTTTTTTACCCTTTTGCCCCATTCACCATGTCTTTTTCTTTTTTTCGCTCCACACGGGAGGAATTGTCTGGTCCTGTCGACCTGTCCTGGAAGGGGATGTTTAGTAGCAATATGGGCAAGGAAAAATTTTCTCGCCGCCTGGACACCCTTTTTCCGCCCTTAGTGTCTGTTCCTCAGTCTACTGGAAGCATCTGGAATCCGCCTTTGGAGGGGGGGAATGGTACCGACAGTCGTGCTGGTGAGGTAGCACAACTGCGGCCAGCAAGACAGCTACCACCGATCTTTCAGTTTGCCACACTACCAGCACCAGCACCATCAGTCCCCGAGCTAGCCTCCGAGCTAGCACCAGCCCCCTGGCTAGCCTCCAAGCTAGCACCTGTCCCCGAGCTAGCCTCTGAGCTAGCACCTGTCCCCGAGCTAGCCTCCGAGCTAGCACCAGGCCCCTGGCTATCCGCCGAGCTAGCACCAGTTCCCAAGCTAGCCTCCGAGCTAGCACCTGTCCCCGAGCTAGCCTCCGAGCTAGCACCTGTCCCCGAGCTAGCCTCCGAGCTAGCACCTCTCCCCGAGCTAGCACCTCTCCCCGAGCTAGCCTCCGAGCTAGCACCTGTCCTCGATCTAGCCTCCGAGCTACCACCTGTCCCCGAGCTAGCCTCCGAGCTAGCACTTGTCCCCGAGCTAGCCTCCGAGGTAGCACCAGCTTCCAGGCTGACCCCTGCGTTTCCGCCAGCTTCCAGGCTGACCCCTGCGTTTCCGCCAGCTTCTAGGCTGACCCCTGCGTCTCCCCCAGATTCCAGGCTAACCCCTGCGTCTCCGCCAGCTTCCAGGCTGATCCCCGCGTCTCCACCAGCTCCCAGGCTGGCCCTGACCTCTGCCCCTCGGCCAGCAGCGCCGACCTCAGCACCTCGGCCTGCAGCGCCGACCTCTGCACCTCGGCCAGCAGCGCTGGCTTCAGCACTTCAGCCTCCTCCGCCGACCTCTGCACCTTGGCCAGCAGCACTTGCTTCAGCACCTCGGCCAGCTCCTCAGCTGCTCTCCTCGTGTGGAAGCAGCAGACGTCATCGGCGTGGAAGCAGCGGACGTCAACGAACTTAGTTACCTCTTCGTGTACCTGCCTTCCCGAGTCTTCCCCCTTCGAGATCTCCTGTTGTTCCCCGGTGTTTTGGACTGCCTTCCTCGTTTCCCGACTCCTCGCTCGCCCCTGGACTCTGACGTCTCTCTCTGCCCCACGGACCCTTCGCAGATCTTGGACTCATTTTGCCTTGCCCTCTTTGGACTTATCTGCTTTCTCATCAACACTTGGTAACACAAACTTCTACACACATAGTCTTACACCACACACTCTTGTATTTTGGTCACACACTCCATTTCTATAGTTTAGTTGTATTGTTTGTTATTATTATTATTATATATATATATATATATATATATATATATATATATATATACTGTATATATATATATATATATATATATATATATATATATATATATACATATATATATATATATATATATATATATATATATATATATATGATTATATATATAATAAATTATCGAACATTACTACCCCCTGGTGTCAGTTGCCGTTATCTCCCCTCAGTAAACATTACATCGATTGTTTGATTTTATTTCATACTTGCCAACCCTCCTGGATTTTCCGGGAGACTCCCGAAATTCAGCGCCTCTCCTGAAAACCTCCCGGGACAAATTTTCTCCCGAAAATCTCCCGAAATTCAGGCGGAGCTGGAGGCCACGCCCCCTCCACCTCCATGCGGACCTGAGTGACGTGTCGACAGCCTGTTTCCACGTCCGCTTTCCCACAATATAAACAGCGTGCCTGCCCAATCACGTTATAACTGTAGAATGATCGAGGGCGAATTATTGGTTTCTTATGTGGGTTTATTGTTAGGCAGTTTCATTAACGTCCTCCCAGCGCGGTAACAACACACAACAACAGCAGTCACGTTTTCGTCTACCGTAAAGCAGTTCGTCTGCCGTAAACAGCAATGTTGTGACACTCTTAAACAGGACAATACTGCCATCTACTGTACATGCATATGTGACAATAACATCTACGGCTTTTAGAGAGTGCAGTGCACAACTGCACACACAACAAGGAGACGAAGCAGAATGCATCATCAGAGAGGATGTTCAGCATGGTTAGGAAAATAGTGACAGAGAATAGAAAAAGGATGGACAATTCAACCCTTAACTCAACAATGAGTAGATGAGTGTTTTGTGTGTGTATATGTGTAAATAAATGAACACTGAAATTCAAGTTTTTCTCTTATATATATATATATATATATATATATATATATATATATATATATATATATATATATATATATATATAGCTAGAATTCACTGAAAGTCAAGTATTTCTTACATATATATATATGAAATACTTGACTTGGTGAATTCTAGCTGTAAATATACTCCTCCCCTCTCAACCACGCCCCCTACCCGACCACGCGCCCCCGACCACGCCCCCCCCTCCCGAAATTGGAGGTCTCAAGGTTGGCAAGTATGTTTTATTTAGACACGCCTCCAGATGACTACAATCTGGCGTGTTTGTCAGCTTCAGGGGCATGTAAAGTGGTCTGTCATTAGCATTACAGTGGAAGATAAGATCATATTTGCTGTTATGATCAAGGGTATCTAATGCAGCGCTGAGATCAAGCAGTAGCAACACAGATGACGCTACTACATTCTTAGTTAACAACAAAGCATTGGTTTAAAAAGATTGTTGGACGCTCTCTAATTGTTCATTTAGCTGCTGTGCGACAATCTTAAATGTGGGCGTTAGCTGTCAAATTTGGCCTTCCGTTAATTCTCCCGTGGATTTAAGTACTTTTGCTCCTACGCACTTCTAGGCATCTACTTTTACAAGTTTAGCACACTGGGAAGGGGAAATATTGTATTACACTTGAAGTTTGGATGCAGTGTACACCACACGTAATAAAATCATGATAGGAACTAAGGTTGTACGGTATACCAGTATTAGTATAGTACCGCGATACTAATGAATCATATTCGGTACTATACCCCCTCTGAAAAGTCATCCACCCCACCAAACCCCCGCCTCCCTGTCGTCGTCACGTCATGACATTGCTGGTTTTACGAGCAGAGGAGCATGTTCGGTAGCACACAATCACAGAGTACTTACAAGTAGACAATGTATGTAGACAGAAAAGGGAGAATGGACGCATTTTGGCTTAAAATCTAACAATAAAGGTGAAGTTATAACACTGAAACGCCCTCAGGAAGAGGTGCTTTAAGACATGGCTAAGTAGCTAGCGGCTAATGTCCATCCGTCGTCTGCGGTGTTTTAGCTACTTCTAAATCACTAATCCTCGCCTCCATGGCGACAAATAAAGTACATTTCTTATAAGTATCATCCCTGCAGGACGAGGAATAGCTGAACATGCTTCACTACACACCGTAGTTCACCGGCGTCACCGCTAATGACGCCGTTCCTGAATGTAAACAAACGCCATGGGTGGATCTACACCTGACATCGACTGTAATGATACCAAGTATATGAGTGCATCTAGTCGATACTACTATGATTACATCGATATATTTTAGCATCACAAACTCTTCTTTTGTTTTTTTAAAATTTATATTATGTTTATAAACTCAGGAAATATGTCTTTGGACACATGAGGACTTTGAACATGACCAATGTATGATCCTGTAACTACTTGGCATTGGCTTGGTACCCAAATTTATGGTATCATCCAAAACTAATGTAAAGTATCAAACAACAGAATAATTATTGATTATTACATTTTAACAGAAGTGTAGATAGAACATGTTAAAAGAGAAAGTAAGCAGATATTAACAGTAAATGAACAAGTACATTAATTATCCATTTTCTACCACTTGTCCTTAATAAATCTGACAAAATAATAGAATGATTAATGACACAATATGTTACTGCATACATCAGCAGCTAAATTAGGAGCCTTTATTTGTTTACTTACTACTAAAAGACAAGTTGTCTAATATGTTCAGTATTTTATTTAAGGACAAACTTGCAATAAGAAACAGATGTTTAATGAACCGTAAGATTTTTTGTTAAAATAAAGCTAATAATACAATTTTTTGTGGTCATCTTTATTTTGAAAGTATCAAAATACATTTTGGTACCGGTACCAAAATATTGATATCGAAACAACACTAATAGGAACTCTCCAAAAGCTATCAAATCTTGTCTCATCATTGTCTCATCTGCCTTAGTAGAAAAGAAGAAGAGTGCAACCGCGTGTAGCGGCCATGTTTGGAGTAGGTATGCAACGTTACTCGGCATAATACTGGACTGTCTGACCTTATGGACCGCGGTCCTGTGTGTGCGAATGTGTTTGTTTCCACACTTGCGAAAAGTCAAGCTCCCCATGAAATGATGTGCAATTACCGTCGTGCATCTTCCCACCAGAAGAAAGAAAAAAGACAAATAGCCAACACTAGAATAAAAGTTGAAACACAACATTTTGAAGGGCGACTTCAGTGATTTCAGGGAAAGATGTTCTGGTGCCTGCACAAATTCTGCACTCAATAACAACTTTTCCACCAAAAGTTATGTAAGGCGCACCCCATGGTTTACAGAAGAAACTAGAGCCCATAAATTATCATGTAGAAAGCTGGAATGCAAATGGCGCGCTACTAAACTTGAGGTTTTCCATCAAGCATGGAGTGATAGTTTAACAACTTATAAACACATGCTTACCCTAGCTAAAGCTAAATATTACTCAAATCTCATCCACCTCAACAAAAATGATCCGAAATTTTTGTTTAGTACAGTAGCATCGCTAACCCAACAAGGGACTCCTCCCAGTAGCTCCACCCACTCAGCAGATGATTTTATGAATTTCTTTAATAAGAAAATTGAACTCATTAGAAAGGAGATTAAAGACAATGCATCGCAGCTACAACTGGGTTCTATTAACACAGATACGACTGTATCTACGAAGGATACCGCCCTCCAAAATAGTTTCTCTCTCTTTGATGAAATAACATTAGAGGAATTGTTAAGATGTGTCAATGGGACAAAACAAACAACATGTTTACTTGACCCATTTCCTGGGAAACTTATTAAGGAGCTTTTTGTATTATTAGGTCCATCAGTGCTAAATATTATAAACTTATCACTCTCCTCTGGCACTGTTCCACTAGCATTCAAAAAAGCGGTTATTCATCCTTTGCTCAAAAGACCTAACCTCGATCCTGACCTCATGGTAAACTACCGGCCGGTGTCCCACCTTCCGTTTATCTCGAAAATCCTCGAAAAAATTGTCGCACAGCAGCTAAATGAACACTTGGTGTCTAACAATCTCTCACCTTTTCAATCCGGTTTCAGGGCAAATCACTCTACGGAGACAGCCCTCGCAAAAATGACTAATGATCTACTGCTAACGATGGATTCTGATGCGTCATCTATGTTGCTGCTTCTTGATCTTAGCGCTGCTTTCGATACCGTCGATCATAATATTTTATTAGAGCGTATCAAAACACGTATTGGTATGTCAGACTTAGCCTTGTCGTGGTTTAACTCCTATCTTACTGACAGGATGCAATGCGTCTCCCATAACAATGTGACCTCGGACTATGTTAAGGTAACGTGCGGAGTCCCCCAAGGTTCGGTTCTTGGCCCTGCACTCTTTAGTACTTACATGCTGCCGCTAGGCGACATCATACGCAAATACGGTGTTAGCTTTCATTGCTATGCTGATGACACCCAACTCTACATGCCCCTAAAGCTGACCAACACGCCGGATTGTAGTCAGCTGGAGGCGTGTCTTAATGAAATTAAACAATGGATGTCCGCTAACTTCTTGCAACTCAACACTAAGAAAACGGAAATGCTGATTATCGGTCCTGCTAAACACCGACATTTATTTGATAATACCACCTTAACATTTGACAACCAAACAATTACACAAAGCGACTCAGTAAAGAATCTGGGTATTATCTTCGACCCAACTCTCTCCTTTGAGTCACACATTAAGAGTGTTACTAAAACGGCCTTCTTTCATCTCCGTAATATCGCTAAAATTCGTTCCATTTTGTCCACTAGCGACGCTGAGATCATTATTCATGCGTTCGTTACGTCTCGTCTCGATTACTGTAACGTATTATTTTCGGGTCTCCCTATGTCTAGCATTAAAAGATTACAGTTGGTACAAAATGCGGCTGCTAGACTTTTGACAAGAACAAGAAAGTTTGATCATATTACGCCTATACTGGCTCACCTGCACTGGCTTCCTGTGCACTTAAGATGCGACTTTAAGGTTTTACTACTTACGTATAAAATACTACACGGTCTAGCTCCAGCCTATCTTACCGATTGTATTGTACCATATGTCCCGGCAAGAAATCTGCGTTCAAAGAACTCCGGCTTATTAGTGATTCCCAGAGCCCAAAAAAAGTCTGCGGGCTGTAGAGCGTTTTCTATTCGGGCTCCAGCACTATGGAATGCCCTCCCGGTAACAATTAGAGATGCTACCTCAGTAGAAACATTTAAGTCCCATCTCAAAACTCATTTGTATACTCTAGCCTTTGAATAGCCCCCCTTTTTTTAGACCAGTTGATCTGCCGTTTCTTTTCTTTTCTCCTCTGCTCCCCCCTATCCCTTGTGGAGGGGAAGACACACAGATCCGGTGGCCATGGATGGGGTGCTGGCTGTCCGGGGTCGGGACCCGGGGTGGACCGCTCGCCTGTATATTGCTTGGGAACATCTCTGCGCTGCTGACCCGTCTCCGCTCGGGATGGTTTCCTGCTGACCCCACTGTGGACTGGACTCTTACTGTTATGCTGGATCCACTATGGACTGGACTCTCACAATATTATGTTAGACCCACTCGACATCCATTGCATTCGGTCTCCCTAGAGGGGGGGGGGGTTACCCACATATGCGGTCCTCTCCAAGGTATCTCATAGTCATTCACATCGACGTCCCACTGGGGTGAGTTTTTCCTTGCCCTTATGTGGGCTATACCGAGGATGTTGTTGTGGCTTGTGCAGCCCTTTGAGACACTTGTGATTTAGGGCTATATAAATAAACATTGATTGATTGATTGATTGATTGAACTTTTTGTTCCTAGTACCTCTGGTTCCTGGATGTATAGGTTCCTGTAGAAGTGTGTTTTTTTTTTGTTTCCACTGCATTTCAGGGTCATTTATACAAATCAGGCTAATGACTAATGGAGGAGTGGTTTACTATATTTTAATTACGATATGATTTGAAAAATAAAGTGTACCAATTTGTTTATAAAAAGTCTGTCTTTCGTCCGCAATGTCCATAAGTCAGAAAGTTATGAAGGTCAGGTGATTCCTTTTGGTCCATTTTAGCTGTAAATAACAATATATACATGACAAATGTCAGTGTTTATCTCACAGCAAAAACACGAACACATCGGCTTTAGCGTTAGCTTGTTAGCATTAGCATTCTGTTCAGTCGGTTTGAAGCTACTAACGACACAAATAGAGTGTCACTGACTACTTTTACAACATGTAATAAAGTAAATAGTTCATATTTGATGTCATTTACCTTCATTCCACTAGTGTACTGCCTCCTTTTTTTCACATTTATCCAATTAAGTCAGAGTATTAAGCAGCTGTGGTCACAGCTTCAAGTCCGGCTTCATACTCCTCCGTAAATACGTTTAAAGAGTCCGTCCATTTCTCGTAGCTTTGCATAACAAAATCAAGTTTGTTAAAAATGATAAACAATCAACTGCATATAGTTTCAAGACTACGGCTGAGTAAAAACACTGCAAGTTAGTTCCACTGATCAGCGTTCTTCAGCACAAAGATGCTCTACAAAAGTTCCTGCATTTCGAAAGCTCTTTTCGTTTTTCTGTCTCTTTGTTGTCAAGTTTGTTTCAATAGAAATACACAAGAAATAAGAAATAAACAAGTCGCCGCGAACATACCAATGGGGGTCTTGGATTTGAAAAACAAGTTTCACGAATGCCCCCTGTTCGACAGGACAGACCGCCCCCGAAAAGGTTCCTGGTCACATGGAAATGTCCCACCTAGGTTGGAGGAATGCCAAAAGGTTTTCTGAAAACTAAATCTCCCAGGGTAGTTTTTGGTGGAAATTCATGGGGAACTTTAAGTGTGAAAGTTCCTGCGATGGAAAAGGGCCAAATGCGCACTCGCATGCAGGCACAGAATGTGTATGTGACTGACCTGATGTTTGCAACATTTACACAGATGCCGAGAGGGCGCCAACTTCCCAAAGTATTTTACACAGTGTATCCCGCCCTCTTACGGCTTCTGCAACATAATGGCGTAACTACGTACGTACGTACGTAACACATGCATGCGCATTAGCTGTGGGTGTTGTTAGCTAATGATAGCGAATTAAACAGCTAGTGTTAGCTGTCATTGAAAAAATATGCAAATTCTTGGTTGCTTCTTTTGGACTGCTTTTGTATGTGTGCATGCGCTCCCTGCGCGTACGCGATGACGAGGCTGAGTGAAAGACCGCCGTAAACTCGTAACTTAGACATGATATCAGGTAAACATCGTCTACTGACTATACTGCTGGAAGTCTTGTATGCAGGGGACCAAAGATCTGGAACCGGCTTGATGAGAGCCTCAGGATGCTGTATTCATTCTCCAACTTAAAAAAGAAACTGAAATCATACCTAATAACTACCTATCTCTAATGCCTCATGTGAATGGCTAGTGCTCCTTTTGAGGATTAGCATTGTTATATGTGGCTTCGGGGTAGACTACTGTTGGGTTGTGCTTGGTTGAATGTATGTATGTATGTGTATACTTGCTTTTGTGCTCCTATTTTGTGTTTGTCATATCGTGTTTTTGTGCTTGCCATCATGTCTCAGCATTCCATCCATATGCTGACCCCTGGGCCCCCTGCAAAAAGCTTCTTCTAGCTTATCTGGGGGACCCTTTCACTTACCACCATCCTTAAATGGATACAGTATTCACTACTGTTGTAATACTGTTGTAATTTGTATTATGGTATTGTGAATAAACTTGATTGAATTGAATTTAATTGAAACCCATCTATCCATCTATTTTCTACTGCTTGTCCCGCTCAGGGTCGCGGAGGGACTGGAGCCTATTCTAGCTGCACTTGGGCAGGGTACACCGTGGACAAGTTGCCACCTCATTGCAGACCGCGGTAAACACAAATAATTTTTTCGGGCCAGTAAAAAAATTTTGTTACCTAAACTTTTGTAATTGTTAAAAATATAGACAATTGTAAAACCAATGTGTGCTGTCAAACCACTAATGGTAACACAAGCTAGCCAATGTTTTTGATATATTTTTTGCTTAGAAAAATTTTACTGTGAGCAAGTTGCAAACAGCCCTTTTAACTACCAGGTTAATCTAAATATTTTTTCATTAAATATAAGCTACAGAATTTGAGTTTTAAAACATTTCGCAATCTGGGTTACGGCTTTCCGTAAATACATTTTAGAAAATTAAGACTACATTTCCTGCAATTAGGTACATTTCCACACTATATTTTACCATTAACCTAAAGTCTTTTTGACAAATACATGTTACATGTCTCTTTTTATGTATCACATACATTGTAGTTTTTTCAGTAGATAAAACCAAAAGAATGACAAAATCCACCACTGTCAACAAATTTACACTAAATTACCATTACCAATATAGCTATATGAACTATATGGATACATATCAATTAGAGATGTAACGATATAAAAACTTTATATCACGGTTATTGTGACCAAAATGATCACTGTTATCATTATTATTGCGACATTGTCTAATTGCTCAAAAAGTACTTAATGTATATACACATTGACATATTTTGGTGTTTTAAAAAAACTTAAGTAAAAAGACCCACTGTTAGAAAGCCCACTATTTTGCATTCTGCTTTTTATGCTTCACGGGTGTTCTGGCGGGAATTGGGACGTATTACTCTGTTCAATGGTCCTTGAACTCAACGTAAAAATGCCTCCTACGCTTGTAGGTTCAATGTACAACACTGACTAGCTTAGTTGTTCAGACAGTATTGTGTTTCTAAAAGTTTAGCTTGGTGTATGCCCTTTCTTATTGGGGAAAGACGTTAATTTCCCTTGTATTCATGTAAGCATTTAAGCTAGCGAGCTTGTGACGGTCCGTCCATGAATTTATCAAAGTGCCGTTATCAATCACAGTTTTTTTATTATTCTAATTAAAAAGGGTTAGTATGATAACGTGGTTATCAATATTACCGTTTATCGTTACAGACCTAATATAAAAATGCATAAAATGAGATTAGATAATCAGCTAAGGCAAGTATTTCATTAAAGCTGATACATACAAAATATCGAACAGACGATACACCAAAATCAAATAATTTAACTGTTTATCTTAATTTTGCAGTTTAAATTTCAATTTATATCTATTACAAAATATAAATGAACATGCTTAGGAGATTTTATGAAATTCTTATCAAATTACCTGGTAATAAATATGTTTGTCCTCTGAAGGTGAACCAGCGTCTTGTGTTTCGATCCAGCAACATGATCTTTAAAGTGTGCTACGGTCACATTTCCCATAATGTATTTCCTTGCGGCAAATCGAACATTTTGAAAGCCTCGTTTAAACACAAGACTTAGGGCTTCATTTACTTAAGGTTTGCTTGTACTAATATGCGTACAAACCTGATGGCAAGCCCAAGGTTAAACTACTAAACGTGTGCAAATTGTTTTGCGTTTGTAAAGTGAGCAGAATAAGGCATGCAATTCATTTTGCGTCTCTGTTTTTATTAATATGTAAAATATATGTTGATCATCAAAACGTCCACAATACTGGGAGGAGAAGATGCAAATATAATTATTAAACGCACACAATGTTATTCATCAACACTCACCACTGTTTTGAGAGCATTAGTTTGCGTTACATATTAAGAAGGACGTGCAAACTGACAGTTCCACACATGGCTCCAGAATCGGTGCTCGCGCTGCACAGACAGACGATGGACAGACACTCGAGAATCTTCCGTCCTTCGTGTGTGTGTCAACATTTTGGACGATCAGAAATAAATGATATTAAACATATCGTCCTTTCACAAACATCATTTTATAAATGTATTGGAACATTCCACAGTTTAACAGGCTACTCGGGAACAGGTGGGTGCCATGATTGGGTATAAAAGCAGCTTCCACGAAATGCTTAGTCATTCACAAACAAGGATGGGGCGAGGGTCACCACTTTGTGAACAAATGTGTGAGCAAATTGCCAAACAGTTAAAGAACAACATTTCTCAACGAGCTATTGGAAGAAATTGAGGGATTTCCCCATCTACGGTCCGTATTATCAAAAGGTTCAGAGAATCTGGAGAAATCACTGCACGTAAGCGATGATATTACGAACCTTAGATCCCTCAGGCGGTACTGCATCAAAAAGCGACATCAGTGTGTAAAGGATATCACCACATGGGCTCAGGAACACTTCAGAAAACCACTGTCTGTAACTACAGTTTGTCGCTACATCTGTAAGTGCAAGTTAAAACTCTACTTTGCAAAGCAAAAGCCATTTATCAACAACACCCATAAACGCTGCTGGCTTCGCTGGGCCCGAGCTCATCAAAGATGGACTGATGCAAAGTGTAAAAGTGTTCTGTGGTTTGACGAGTCCACATTTCAAATTTTTTTTGGAAACTGTGGACGTCGTGTCCTCCGGAACAAAGAAGAAAAGAACCATCCAAATTGTTCTAGGCGCAAAGTTCAAAAGCTAGCATCTGTGATGGTATGAGGGTGTATTAGTGCCCAAGACATGGGTAACTTACACATCTGTGAAGGCACCATTAATGCTGAAAGGTACATACAGGTTTTGGAGCAACACATGTTGTCATGCAAGCAACGTTTTCGTGGACACCCCTGCTTATTTCAGCAAGACAATGCCAAGCCACGTTTACAACAGCGTGGCTTCATAGTAAAAGAGTGCGGGTACTAGACTGGCCTGCCTGTAGTCCAGACCTATTAAAAGATTTACTGGCTGTTGTTCACAATAACGCCTTTAAAAGTAGTGGTCGCCTTTAGGATCTTGGAAGGGAGGCATGGAATTGTGTCCCATCAGTGTGCACTGCTGGCCATACCCTTCAACTAGATGTAAACAGAACCCTAAAGAAGGATATCCAAATAAGCAAAGCACTTCAGGCTGCTGGGGGCCTTGTGGAATATTTTAAAAAGAGTGAGTTGGCGAGTACAACATACTGAGACCACAATGACCTTGATGAATGACTACATCCATAAACATGTTTTACACATGTTTGATACATTTTGTTTAAAATAAATACCTACACATATATAAAATTTGTGGTAATTGTGCACACCTACATTTTTTTGGGAATTAAAAATGTTGATTAATCGAAAAAATAATCCATGGGTTATTCGGTTTGAGAAATATTCGTTTGATGCAGCCCTAGTTGAAACAAAAATTCATTTTAGGAGTTATATCCAGCGGTAAGAAGATGTTGTTGCGCTTACATATACATTACATCACAATGGTGACACTCATTCATGTGACAAGCACTGCCTGGATTGAGCCGGGTTTTTCAGATTCAAATTGTTATCATGGATTTCAATGACATTCACAAGTGTAAGTAAAACTCCATGTTTTACATGATTTTCACACAGCCCCAAAAAAGAGGTGTCTTGGCAAAGTCCGCCTCATTAGTAATGAGACCGCCTTCATTCCAGACTTACGTACTTGGGTCTCGCTTATGCAGGGTGGGCGTGTCCACCGGCTGGATGGGAGAATCTGAATAAGCGCATAGAAATACACTTAAGCGCAAATGACAGAATAGGGCCCTAAGTGAACATAACAGCGTATTTTCCGGACTATAAGACACATTTCTTTGTCATAGTTAGGCTGGTCCTGCCACCTGAGTCAGGTGTGACTTATACTGTATATCAAAGTATGTACAGTATAATTTTGCATATTTTCAAATGTTGACTCACACTGACTAACATGAATCATTAGTGAGCAAGAGGGTGATCGAGGCTTGTGACAACTTTACGCTGCTCTGTGCGACACAAAAATTGAAGAAATCAATGGATCCAGTAATATGAGATCTGGAGCTTGGTAAACTCACTGCTAACTTGCTTGCCTATTCAGCCTCAGAGGTATGTTTGTATTGCTATTGTGAAGTTTAATAACTGTTAATGTGTTATGGCAACCTACCACACACTTATTCACCCGGTTGTTCTGTGTGCCATCGTTGAGTTGAAAAACTGTTCGGTTAGAAATCAATTATAAACCTACATTTCTAAATCAATACGACTTCTTTGTGTTTTTTCCTCTTAATGGCTCTTTTTTGACCGATGTGACTTATACTCTGGAGCAACTGATACGGTACATGTTTTTGGAATGTGCAAGTACCTGAAGTACCCAAAGATAATCTACACAAACACAGTTGAAAACATGCAAACTCTATACAGAACATTTCGCTACAGATTCAATCTGCAATCTTTTTGCTGTGATACAACAATGGGAACCACCGGTCCACTGGAAACAGACCCACATTAACCCTTATCTAATCAGGATTACAGAAAGCAAGTGAGTATTATTTAACAGACATCACTGAGCACAGCAGCAGTCAGGAAAATATGGCACATACACACAAACACACTTGCATGCACACAAAGCACAAACAGAAATTCAGTACAATCAGTCTAATGGTGCGCATTAGTTAACTGCCAAATGTTGGGCTTTTTATGGCAGGATCACCGGGCCCTTGAAAAGATAAATACGGTGCACAGATCCCAGTAATTACTACAATCCCCTTACAGCACACAGACAGTGGCCCAGCTCACAAACCTCTCTGGAGGACTGTCGCCTTGTAGATTAAGTCATTTTGGACAGTTTTAGGGCACAGGGTGGTGATGGAGGGTGATGGGTGTGTTAATGTTCCAAGCCACTCAAGGGGAGGGGTTGTACTTGGTAACAACTGTAGACACGTCATTCAGCCTTGGTTGAATGCATGTTGATTTTCACAGGATATGGAGGCTTTCCATGGAAATCCTCAATACTTTCGAGAAATGAACTTGCTCTCAGCGAAATGCTTTAACACAGTGCTTATTTTCTGCCATAACCCCCTTTGGAGTACAGACATTTTGTACAACCTCCCTGAATTGAATTGAATAATTATTACTTTATTTATCTGTATAATCCTCTGTGTGAGTTACATTCTTTCTATAATCACCATATTATCAAAGTAGATTAATAAAATATTCTGCAACAATTTGAACCAATTTCCATGTTAGGTTTATTTATTTAATTTCTAACATTTACAGGAAACAAGACTGCTCAGGTTGATTGCCCTCCAAGGTTTCTCATTGTCCCATTGGGTTGAATTTTTCCTTGCCCTGATGTGGGATCTGAGCCGAGGACGTCATTGTGGCTTGTGTAGCCCTTTGAGACACTCGTGATTTAGGGCTATATAAATACACATTGATTGATTGATTGATGATAAACCTAACACTATAACATTGAACATTCTTTAAAACTGTAAAAATTAGTCACTCAGCTTAATAAGCTTGTTTCTTATTAAAAAAAAAATCTATGCCGTTTAATTTGTGTTGTTCAAAATTTGCAACAACATTGCTTATATTGAAGCTGATCAGAAGGGATAAAAAGTACACATTTGCATTTACTTTCCCTGAACATACCTTATGGTCTACTGTATCTTATAAATAAAACATTTTAAAAAAGATCCCCGAAACATTCTAAACTGTCAACTACTGTAGACCAGTTTGAGCATTATTAATGAAACGCAAATAACCTGTACTAATTTCTCTGCTATTATGTGAGGGTTTTTTGGCCCTTGCAATGTGACTGGGAACTTTATGGGAGGCCAGCAGCACTTTTTGATTTACTAATGCAGTGCTCACAAAATGACTGGTCTTTTGGTGATACCCATCCCGTTTTTACTGAAAGCCTATTGATAAAAGTGGGGAATAATGTATCCTGATGCCATTTTAATTTGTTTGCTGTCATCCTGTTCTCTGACAGAGTTTTTTGGCATAAAACACCAGTTTTTCATTATTTCCCACTGTAGTTACGGTGAATCCAAAGGCTATGTATTCTTAATCGTCACTTGTTTCCGTTACTGCTATTTTCCTTGCTCACATCTAGGAAGTGTGACGCTCGGGTTGCATGACAGCGATTACTGCCGTGTTCCCAGGATGCAGAAAACCGAGGAGGCAGGTGCAGGTTAAAGTATTCAATGTGGAGATTTCACAAAACAAAATGCAGAGCTGGGAAGTGCTCTGGAAGCTTAAGGAGGCTATACAAACGGAACTAAACAGGCTACAAAAATAATAAACGTAATGTTGGATCACAGAAAAACTTACAACGCAGGACGTGCGGCAGGAGAAGCGTCCACAAGGACTACATCCATGCAAAACAAAGTCCCGACAGAGAATGGTGGCTCAGACTCCACTTAAATAGACCTAATTGCTAACTGAAAGCAGGTGCGCGGATCAGTGCTCAGAGAAAGATGTGAAGCGGTTACGGAAGAACACCAACACAACAGGAAGTACTGCTAAAATACACTGCTCAAAAAAATTAAAGGAACACTTTGAAACACATCAGATTTCAATGTTGAAAAAAAAAATGTCGGATATCTATACAGATATGGACAGTTTAATGTCTCAGGAACAAAAGGATGCCACATCTTTTAATGGAAATAAAAGTTTTCAGCCTACAGAGGGCTCAGTATATTGACACCCCAAAAATCAAAGTGAAAAAATTATGTGGCAGGCTCGTCCATTTTGCCTAAATTCAATTTCTGCAACTCAAAATTATTTTCAATATCTTGTGTGGCCCCCACGTGCTTGTATGCATGCTTGACAACGTCGCGGCATGCTCCTAATGAGACGACGGATGGTGTCTTGTGGGATGTCCTCCCAGATCTGTCTAAGGGCATCAGTGAGCTCCTGTAAAGTCTGAGGAGCAACCTGGCGGCGTCTGATGGACCAAAACATTTTGTCCTAGAGGTGTTCTATCGGGTTTAGATCAGGTGATCGTGAGGGCCATTCAATTGTGTCAATTCCTTCATCCTACAGATACTGTCTGCATACTCTTGCCACATGAGGCCGGGCATTGTCGTGGACCAGGAGGAACCCAGGACCTACTGCACCAGCGTAGGGTCTGACCATGGGTGCAAGGATTTCATCCCGATACCTCTAGCCTGTAGAGGTCTGTTCGTCCCTCCATGGAAATGCCTCCCCAGACCATCACTGACCCACCACCGAACGGGTCATGCTGAATGATGTTGCAGGCAGCATAGCGTTCTCCTTGGCTTCTCCAGACCCTTTCACATCTATCACAGGTGCTCAGGGTAAACCTGCTCTCATCTGTGAAAAGCACAGGGCGCCAGTGGCGGACTTGCCAATTCTGGTGTTCTATGGCAAATGCCAATCGAGCTCCACGGTTCTGAGCAGTGAACACAGGGCACACTACAGGACGTCGTGCCCTGAGGCCACCCTTGTGAAATCTGTTTCTGACTGTTTGGGCAGAGACATTCACACCAGTAGCCTGCTGGAGGTCATTCTGTAGGGCTCGGGCAGTGCTCAACCTGTTCCTCCTTGCACAAAGCAGCAGATATCGGTCCTGCTGATGGGATGAGGACCGTCTACGGCCCTGTCCAGATCTCCTAGAGTAACTGCCTGTCTCCTGGAATCCCCTCCATGCTCTGGAGATTGTACTGGGAGACACATCAAATCTTCTTGCAACAGCACGCATGGATGTGCCATCCTGGAGGAGTAGGACAATCTGCGCAACTTCAGGAGGGTTAAGAAATCGCCTCATGCTCCCAGTCGTGATAGTGACTCTAGCTAAAGCCAACACTTGTGAAAAAACAGTTAAAAAAGATCAAGAGGGAGGAACTTGAAATGGCCTCCACCTGCAAAACCAGTCCTGTTTTGGGGGGCATCTCGTTGTTGCCCCTCTAGTGCACCTGTTGTTAATTCCATCAACACCAATGCAGCTGAAACCTCTGCCACATACCTGACCAAAACCTTATCAGAAAAGTGCAATTGAATTCATGCCATACCCTGATAAAAAAAACTGTTCCTTAAATTTTTTTGAGCAGTTGTATAAGCGCATGACCGGAACTAGGTCATGAAACAAAGGAAAAAGCCAACTAACTCAAAATAAGGCACGGCCTGGTGTGACAAGGTGTGACAGGAAGCAGCTTCACAGGTTCCTGGACTTTGCCAACTTTCTTTGACAGTTTGTTCAGAATCTTAGCGGGGTAGTGAATCCTCTGACGAGGCTTGTGTCTTCCGAAAATTCAGTTTTCTTGGCCACCAGATGGTAAAGCTACTTTCGAAAAAAACATAGAACCTTGTTACAAATGTACCTGACTTCTTTGACACTGATACCTTTTTTGTCAAGGTTGACTGTTCGGACCCCGGTGTTGGGGATGTCCTCTCCGAGCATTCACCCAGTGACCAAAAGCTTTACTCTTTCGTCTACTTCTCTCGTCGCCTGACCCTGGCCAAACACAGCTATGTGGGAATCAGCCCACTTGTCTTCTGGTTATTATTCCCAATCTACAGAATGGGCCAACCACGTCTATCCACTGTGTGTGCCACCACCAGCAACCTGTCTATTGGTGTTTCAATTTGCCGTGGATTGACTACTGCATGCTCATAACTGTCTGGTCAGTTCGGCCACATGTTTGTCTCCATTCCATGCAGCATCCGGGTACCAGCTTTCTGACTTCTCCTCGTTGAAGTCAAATTCTGCTGTTTCCTGGCTGCACACCTACACCGTGCCCGTCTGAACTGGCGTAACACCTTAGCTGTTCTGTCCCAACCAACGGAATGCAACCAGTGATTGGCTAATCAGCATCACTAATCACCACACCAGGGTACTAGGTCGGACAAGTAGTGTGGTTGTCATCTTGGAACTTACCTCTTCACACACTTTCCAAGAAAACTCCAAGCTAGATCCATTGGTCCACACTAGGCTGAATGTGTTATTAATGACTGCTCTGTTGCCTGCTTCTCTCAGAGTCCATCTAGCCTTTCATGTTACCCTAATCAAGCCCTGTTGTCTCTAGTGCTATGTGTCCTCCAGAGGTGTCTCTTTTTCCTCAAAGGCTCATCGAAGGTCACCCTTCTTTTACAGGCAATGCTATTTTGGACGTGAGAAGAAGGTGCAGGAAGTTTCAATACCTGGTTGACTGGGGGACGAAGTATGCTCCCGAGAAGAGCTTTGGGTCTCCCTTGGATTCTTGATCCCAACCTGTTGTTTAATTTTTACACCTCTTTTCTGGAGAGGTCGGGTAAGCCACCAGGCATCCTTTGAGGGTGTTTGGAGGGGGTGCTGTTATGTTCTCCAGTTGTTTATTTGGTTGCCCCACTTTTCTTCTCCTGTGTGTTCTGTGTGTTTCTGTTCCTTGTGTAAAAATATCATCGTTCCAGCTGTGGGCAGTACTTCCAACTGCACCTGACGCTAATTGGCTTTTGCGCTACTTGATCTAACCACCTGCAGCAGTCATGCACCAAATCTTATTCATGCTTCCACGCATTGCACATAGCTGCTTATCGCCTCATTGCCTGAATTGACTCTTTTAGTGTTTACTACTGATTTATATTTTAGGAACTCACATGGCTGCCGTTTTTGACCCAAGATGCAAGAACTAGGAGGACGATGAGTAGGTAAGATGAGTTTTATTACTCAAACAGAGAGGGAAGCAGTCTTGCATGTAACAGTTACCAACATAAAATGTGATCTTCGAGCACTGAGGAGTGCTCGAGACAAGGCATAAATACAACATATGTTGATTGGCAGCAGGTGTGGACCGGCTGCCAATCAACGGCAGGCGAGGGAAAAAACAGCGCTCCGCGGAACAAACAGGCAACAGAACAAAATAAGAGCACTGACGGAAAGTAAATACAAAAACAAGGAAAACAAACAGAAATGAAGTGACCGATCATCACAGGACCCCCCCCTCAAGGAACAGATTCCAGATGTTCCCTGGAAACAAGAACGAAAAAAAAAAAAAAAGTCCAAAAGTAATGTGGGGCGGAGGGTCGCCAGGCCAAGTCTCACCGCAACCAGCGAGGGAGAGTCAGGTGGCGGCGACGTGTTGAACGCCGCTGGAACTGGCGAGGTGGGCGACCACGGAACGGCCTCAATAGTGGCCGACGAGGAGGAGGTCGCACAGCTGGCGGCGACGATGATGACAGCGTCATTGGTGTACCCGCTGCTGACGATGAAGATGGCGGCACCGTGCGAAGGCGCGCCAGAGAAGATGAAGGTGGCGGCGCCGTGGGAAGGCCCGCCGGAGACAAGGAAGGTGGCGGCGCCTTAGGAAGAGACGATGGCGGGGATGACAGTGGTGTGTGCTGGGCTGGACCGCTGCCGGTAGTAGCCCCCCCTCCACTAGGCGGATGCCAGACGCCGTCCACCACTGGGAGAAGGAGTTCCGGGTTGTCGGTGTCCCCCTGTTCAAAAACCCGGGACGGGCGGAAGGGGGCCAGGAGGAGGGACAACGACACGTCCCTCGCCGGACTGGCAGGGCGGGCGGGTGCTGGCAGGAAGAGCAGCTGTGGTGCAGCTGCTGGAAGCCGCCTTGGAGCAGGAACAGGTGCTGGGGTTCAGCCGGTGTTGGGTGTTGTGGCGCCGCGACCGGCGTAAGACGCGGTGCTGCGACCGGCGTGCGACGCGGTGTGGGAACATGTGGTCGAGGCGCCGGCACAGGAAGTGGTACAGCAGGCGACGGGGAAGATGGCGGCGGTGGCCGCGCCGGTCGGAGATCAGGAAGCGGCGGCCGAGCCAGTAGGAGCGAAGGCGGCGGTGGCCTGACCGGTCGGAGAGCCGGAACCGGCGGTCGAGGCGGAGGGAGAAGGTCCGAGCCTGCTGTGGGCTGGGACTGCACAAACCTGGCTTTTAAGTCCTCGATGAATTGTGCGGTCCAGAACGTCGGCTGTGTATCGCCGACATGAGTTCTCGCGAGAACACAACATTCTGGCTCAAAGATCCTGTTAGGAACTTGAATGGCTGCAGTTTTTGTGACCCCAAGATGCAAGAACCAGGAGGACGATGAGCAGGTATGATGAGTTTTATTACTCAAACAGAGAGGGAAGCAGTCTTGCATGTAACAGTTACCAACATAAAGTGTGATCTTCGAGCACTGAGGCGTGCTCAAGACAAGGCATAAATACAACATATGCTGATTGGCAGCAGGTGTGGACCGGCAGCCAATCAACGGCAGGCGAGGGAAAAAACAGTGCTCCGCGGAACAAACAGGAAACAGAACAAAATAAGAGCACTGACGGGAAGTAAATACAAAAACTAGGAAAAAAAAATGACGATCGATCATCACATTATATTCTAACTACATTGTAATCCCCAGTGTCTACCTTTTGCTATGTGTGAAAGCTGGTTCTGGCCTCCAGCTTGGTCACTTCCTTGTACTGCTGGTCTACTATCGACTGTTAAATGTTTACAATAGTCCAATAACAAAACACCACTCGGATTCAGATCCGGACGGCCATTCTTCCCAATCACGCCTCTCCAGGGTTCACTGTCGTTGCCAATATGAGTGTTGAAGTCCCACATGAAAATAACTGTAATCAAAAATCACGTTATTGATAATGAAGGAGAACAGGCTGATGTCGAGTTGACCTTTTTCAATTAGAAAAAATATATATATATATTTGCACAATATTATAAGGGTATCAATTGTGTTACAATGAGATTTGTTGCGGGCAGCACGGTGCCCCAGGGGTTAGTGCGTGTGCCTCACAATACAAAGGTCCTGGGTTCAATCCCCGGGCTGGGGGTCTTTCTGTGTGGAGTTTGCATGTTCTCCCCGTGACTGCGTGGGTTCCCTCCGGATACTCCAGTTTCCTCCCACCTCCAAAGACATGGACCTGGGGATAGGTTGATTGGCAACACTAAATGGCCCTAGTGTGTGAATGTGAGTGTGAATGTTGTCTGTCTATCTGTTTTGGCCCTGCGATGAGGTGGCGACTTGTCCAAGGTTTAGCCCGCCTACCGCCCGAATGCAGCTGAGATAGGCTCCAGCACCCCCCGCGACCTCAAAAGGGACAAGCGGTAGAAAATGGATGGATGGCTAGAGATTAGTGGCTGCACTTGAATACCTTACCACTGTTCTGCACGTTATACAGTATGGTCAAACGATAATCCGTAGTGACCAATTATTGATTGTGTCCCTATTTAGTTTCAAAATGGGCCACATTTGTGCTCAGAAGCTGTACCTTAGACACATATCTTAAGCCATTTGGTATGCAGAGCTGCAAGTGAGCAGCACAAAGACGATAGGAAAAGGATAAGACGGTACATAGTTTGAGGTGAGGTCTTAAAAAAGAGTGAAATTATAAGAGTTAGGTTATGCTGACAATGTATACAAAGTTGTTGTATGATGTCGCTCATTACACACTCATTACAACGCCCTTGCGTGAACTATCATCACGAAAATGGTTTGTAAAAACATGTAAATATAAAACCTCTAAAGCTACTGTATGTGTAAGGAATGCAAGAAGCACATGCATTTTGTCGATCCTCCTGAGAACCAGCGTAGATACATTTGTTTTTGGTCTAATTCTTTTGTCAGAGTTACAAATGTGAAATGAAGAATGAAAATGCCCAGTTATGCAAACACAAATGTCCACTAAAGAGGATGTTGCACCTCAGGATGATATGTTGCTGTTCCTTGAAGCATACTTATGCAATGGTAGGCCTAACTGATGAACAGCAGATTCTTCAGTTCATGTTCATTTTATTCATTTTAATGCATTGAGTGACCATACCGGTGCTACAAAAGAATGATATGTATATTTCTCATCTTTTCCTTCAAGATTAAACATTGTCTTGTTGACCTCAAAGGGGCACAAGTGGCACAAGAGAGGGTTTGACACCCAAAGAAACATTGAGAGTGAACATGCATGCTTTAACTTCTCATGGGCAAGTTTCCAGAAGGAAGCAGACAGTGAAAGTGGAAAGGAACAAAGGAACGAAATATTGGATGGGATGAAAGAAGGAGCCAGAGGGACCCATCAGATGTTCCTCAGTCTTGTTGTGGGCTGCTAGAGTGAGGGAGGAGGAATTTGAGTCACAGAGACGGAATCTGAAATGTCAACAGATTGAGTCAGAGCAGAGCTGGGACCGTCTGGATGGAGAAAGTATCAACACTGACTGAGGCACATGCAGCATTTTGGGACCGGGCTACTGGCAAAATGATCGGACACTGTGTGTGTGAATGTGTGTGTATGAGTGTGAGTATGTGTGTGTTTGTGCGTGTATATGTGTGTGTTTGTGAGTGTACATGTTGCATGGGGGCGGATGTGGGATTGGCTTAGTCTGCTGTCTATAATGAATGGTTAATGTTAGTCGGAGAAAAAATGAATACGGTCACCATCTGCTCCATCTAAGTCTGCGTTCTGTGCATGTGTGAGTGTATCCACATTCATGGACACACACAAACACATACACAACGCACTCTTAAAGAGGGATTTAGAAATGGGGAATGGAAGAAAAGGGGAAGGACAAGAAAAGATCAGCAACAGAAGACGGATAAGCAATAAAGACCAGATAAAAAAATAAAAAAAACGAGGAATAAGACAATGTCAATGTAATTTAAAAAAAATGATTGCATCTTGTAAACATTAGACGGTTGTAGAAGAGATGCAAATACAGGTGAGCAGAAATAGGGCATAAGTGGTGAATTCTGTCAGGTTCCATTGGTCACATGCACAACACAAATACTCACATCAAGACTTTGTAAAATAAAATGACATTAACTCCATGAGCCATGCACATGTGTTTTTCACTACAAATATTTAATTTGTTGATGTAAGAAAATGATGACAAAAAATGTTATGGTGGTGTTTGCGGAATGGGCGAGATTTAAAAAATAATAATAATAATAATAAAAATCAGTTACTGGCTAACATAAAATTAAGTTTGGTTCAGTTTGCATTGGCCCAAGTTGCATATTAAATGACACATTAAAGTGATACTTAATTGTGGCAATATTACACAGGTTGCACCTTTTGCAAAAAAGTAAAGCCAGCTATGTTGTATAATACTACATTTTCATGTAGGTATACAGGTTTTCTGTCAAAATAATATTCATTATTTCAAATATGTTGTACTTTGTGTTATAACATAAACAAAATGATAATAGCAGAACTTAAATTAAACATTTTCTGAGCTGCAAAGTTTGTACAAGCACTGCACAGAATAATAACATTATCACGGATGCAAACCTTGACAGAGGTGACCAGGTTGGTCCACCACACTTAACAATATTCTGCTCATCACAACCTAGTTTACCATCTATTGTGAGGTTGTGGTGCACTTTGTTTGATGCCAATGGGAGTCATAATGTTAAGACAAAGAGCATAATATATGTGCAGCACTCTATTACTGAATGTACAGTAACAGTATTTAAAGCTTTTGGTGGATTACAAGTGTTGAGGACACTGGAACAATATCATCCCGGGTGTGCTCACACATAAACACACACTCTCTCGCCCACTCACACACGGAACAAATGCATGCCCGTCTTTTTTTTTTTTTACTTTTGTCTTTAAAGTTTAAAACTGCAGAAACACTTTCCATGCTCTGTGGACGTTCTGACCGGGTCGAACTGCAGCACCAAATAAAACATTTGTGATACATCTCAGAACAGTGCTTGATAAGTAAATACAGCCTACATTCATAATCCTCGTGTCACTATGCTCTGTGTTACACACATGCACACACACACACACACACACACACACACACACACACACACATACACACACACTGCCAGGTTGTGATTAAATTCTCTGTGGCCTATGATCCGCTTCTAAATCTTTGCAATTTTCATTTTATGCAGCTTTAATATGGATCATAGTTGCTCTCAGAGTGCCTCATCTCCTAATCTGGAGCAATCTGAGTTGAGCCTGACTGGGACAACAGCTGATGCTAAACCAACCAGTCACACTCAACCAGCGGCGAGCCCACCTCCAAGGCCCAAAATGCTTCAAGGTAAAAGAAATGTGATTTTTCTTTCCAGTAATTACTCAATTTTTATTATGTGCTGTGCATGAGCAGTCGTCAATGGGAAGACACCATAGTTCATGTGCATCATTTCTCAATGAATGTGAATGAAAATTATGTCAATTATGTCACAAACCTTAATGTGACCCTATACTAAGAGTGCACGTGGGAAATGTTTGATGGTACCTTTTTGGATTCAGTCTGTTGCCATTCAACTGTGATTAGAAACGCTGGAACATTATGGAGGATTATTTTCCCATGATATACAGTATATGGAAGACACACACACACATTAGACAGATTACCCTGTTTTCCAGAGCATTGGACCATAAGAGGATTAGGCAATTAAGGGCACACAGTTAAAAATGTATAATAATATTGTAGTGCTTTGCTTACACCCAGGAAATATAAGCTCATTGTGACTGTGAATGTTTATTACGTGCAAACAGGAAGTTGCACTGTGACGTCTTATTTCCCTCTAGTGATCTTCAAGTGTATGACAGTAAATAGCAATATGTATTTCCAGCTGACGTGTTGGATCCCCCCCGCCGGTCCACTGAAATAATACTGCTGCTGATATATTGTAGGGGAACACCCACAAACTGAGCCAGGCCGATGCTGGAATGTAAGGGGCCCCTCCCACCTTGCTATATCATGCCCTCATACACACACACACACACACACACACACACACACACACACACACACACACACACACACTGTAGCATCCATCTGCATGTAGTGATTATGTTTGATAGCGGGGGGGATTCCTGATAGTCATATTAACAAGGAGCAGAGAGTGAGTATGGAAGAATGAGAGTGAACATTAGAGGGGAAAGAGGGTCACCCCACCACCTCCGCTGGATTAATCCTACCAGTGACAGACGGCTGGACCAGTCACAAACTCTGCACATATTTGGACATATTTACTGATTCGGTTCTGAAAGGACAATTGACTGTACTTTTCATGTGATTCCCTGAGTCAGAGTCAAATAAAATCTTGCACACCAGGCCTCCAATAATCCTTTCTGACATCATAATGTCTGTATTGTGCAATGCGTGGTTAACGCACACAATATTTGCTCATCCATATTTAATCCGTCATATATCTATGTTCTACTCACTAATCCATTGTTGAACGTTCAAGGTTTCCTTTGACATCTCCCACCCTTGTCCTGCACCATATATCGTACTCAAGGAAGACTATCTTAGAGCAGAAAAATTCAACTGAATAGTTTTGGAAGCCACATTTGTAGAACACAAAAAACTGGAGACTAGATTTCCCCTATTATTCCTATTTTGTATACAACAAGCGTCCTCTTCAGTAGACATTTGATTTTTGGTCTATTTATCTTATCATGAGTTACACGACAGCCCTGCTGTTTTTAAGGACCTTCTGCAAAAAATCTAGTCAAAGATCATCTATGACAGCACTTTAGTGTTTTCAAAAATCTGCTGCAAAAATTTGAGTCTTACAAGTTTTTTTGAACTGAACTCAAAGACCACCAGTTTAATTACTTGTATTCCGACACGTGACTTCTTTCTGGAAGTGAAAACCAGTGTTCATTAACCGAGCCAAGATGGCTGTTGTATAGCAAGCAAGCAGCATCACGAGTGTCTCAAAGGGCTGCACAAGCCACAACGACATCCTCGGCTCAGATCCCACACCAGGGCAAGAGAAAACTCAACCCAATGGGATGACAATGAGAAACCTTGGAGGGGACCGCAGATGTGAGGACCCCCCCCCCCTTGGCGACCGGTGAGTTGATCTAGTTAATAGTGTGAGAGTCTAGTCCATAGTGGGGCCAGCAGGGGATCATCTTGAGTGGAGACAAGTCAGCAGCGCAGAGACGTCATCAACTGATGCACAGATAAGTGGTCCAACCCGGGTCCTGACTTTGAATAGCTGGCGGCTCATCTGTGGTCACCTAATAACCTCTCCACACAGGAGAGGGGGGCAGAGCAGAAAAGAGACGGCAGATCAACTGGTCTAAAAGGGGGGTCTATTTAAAGGCTAGTGTACACAAATTAGTTTTAAGATGGGACTTAAATGCTTCTACTGAGGTAGCATATCTATCTGTTACCGGGAGGGCATTCCAGAGTACTGGAGCCCGAATAGAAAACGCTCTATAGCCCACAGACTTTTTTGGGGCTCTGGGAATCACTAATAAGCCGGAGTTCTTTGAACGCAGATTTCTTGCTGAGACATATGGTACAATACAATCAGCAAGATAGGATGGAGCTAGACCGTGTAGTATTTTATACCTAAGTAGCAGTGTTGGGTTAGTTACTGAAAACCAGTAACTACTAGTTACTTTATTTCAAAAGTAACTCAGTTACTAACTCAGTTACTTAAACCAAAAAGTAATGCGTTACTGTGAAAAGTAACTATTTAGTTACTTATATATATTTTTAAAAATTTTTAAGGCCCCATTTAATGCCCTTTTAGCCTTCATTTTAGTACTGTTATTGCACTGGAGAATAATACAATCTGTTGATCAACTTGACATGCATTTGCATCACTGAACTCTGCTAAGCAATGTGGTCTACATACAACACACAAAGACAAAGATATGTTTTAAAGGGCCAATTTGTTTCAGACCAGAACAAATTGACAAAACTATTTTAAATAGCTGCAACGTAACATACATAAGTAACAAACAGCATAATAACAACATAGCTGTAAAACAAGAAAGGCACACACTACATACATAAAGCCTAACCAGGCGTTTTCTCAAGGAATTCTGAAATAAAATCATGTCTGAAGCCCAGAACACTCTACACATTTCCCCACTTAGTTTAGAGAAAAGGAAATATTAGCCTGGCCCACTAGTATCCCTCTTTAGGTTTGTGAACTTTATAGTCTAAACATTTAGAGTGATGTGATAATCAAACACTCTAAAAGTCTAAAATGAAAGAGTATATAAGAGAATTGACAGAGTGTGTGTACCTTCAGTGTGCAGTGCCTCATTAAAATCCAGCCGCTGTTGGAGGTGGAGGTGAAGTGTGTGTCTCTTTACTAGCTTCGTCGAAGCATGTTGTTTTTGTCGCTGTTTCAGCATATTTGAAACTTACATTCAACTAAAATGTTCTTTTCTTTGTGGTCGATAAAAGAAACGTACTGAAAATATCTCCATTTTAAGAAACTCGGCTTCGGGGTTCGCCATGACGTCTTGATAGTAGACACAGACACGCCCCCTCCCACACACACCCACACTCACACACACACACACACACACACGTACACACACACACACACACGTACACACAGACAGTGCGCGGCGCGCCTCTTTTTTGTCGCCTCTTCAGCAGCGCTGCAACACTCAGATCTTCTCAGTTTCTAGCCGATACTACATAAAAAATAACGCAAAATAACGCAGTAACGCATCATGTAGTAATGGTAACGGAGTTACTGAATATAAAAAATAACGCGTTAGATTACTAGTTACCGCCGATAGTAACGGCGTTACAGTAACGCGTTACTTTGTAACGCGTTAGTCCCAACACTGCTAAGTAGTAAAACCTTAATGTCACATCTTACGTGCACAGGAAGCCAGTGCAGGTGAGCCAGTATAGGCGTAATATGATCAAACTTTCTTGTTCTTGTCACAAGTCTAGCAGCCGCATTTTGTACCAACTGTAATCTTTTAATGCTAGACATAGGGAGGCCCGAAAATAATATGTTACAGTCATCGAGACGAGACGTAACGAGCGCATGTATGATGATCTCAGCCTTGCTGGTGGACAAAATGGAACACATGTTTGCGATATTACAGAGATGGATGAAAGAAAGCTGTTTTAGTAACACTCTTAAAAAAAATCTAACTATGTAATGGAATAGATCCATATACTTTATCAGAAAAAGATTTATCGAGTGATATAAAGGATTACGTTAGTCGTGTCCCCAGAAATATTGTGCTATTGTGCTCCAGTTGTAATTCTACAGGACAAAACAGATGGAAACTTGGAAAAGCATGGAGGTCTACAACTTCTTTGTGTGTGACTGGGTCAAGGAAATTGATATCAAGACCTGGATAAATATTCACAGTTTTTGCTTGGGTGAAGTTGCATTTCATAATTTAACTTATACTGCCATGTTTGTTGCTGTTGAATGCACTGTTTACAAGTAGCGTGATTTTCCCCTTCTTTATCAAAATATAACTATAGATGTCAACATTGTGTAAGTGCTGAAAGTTTCATATATGATTGCTGCCTTTGGTAAAAACTTAACTCTTTTAGGTTTTGCTCACATTTGCTGTCTTTTATTTAGATTCGCCAAGATGGTGCTTTTCAAAACACTCAGAGCAAACATGTATTTAGGAAATACAAATAACATCAAGATAATACTTAAATGGGAAATACAAACCGTTAAAAGTATATCAAACAAACCTTTAACGAAGCGATCACTGCAAACTCATGGAGTGCCAGCTGCTTTTCTTGTTGTTATTTCCACCCTTTTTGATTAACTCTTGTGGAACTCTGAATAAACGTTTATTGTTTTTGCGATTTAAACGATTCGTACAGCCGAAAGCAACACAAGCCTAGAACATTTTTTCTTTGAGAAAGGTGAAATGGCTCCTAGTACCCAATAAGACCAAAGCAAGCTTGACCACCACGTATATTTAATGGAGGGACGTCAGTAAAATCCAAGCAATAGCCCAAATGATGAAAAAGAGAGGACCTAAAATAGAACCTTCAAGAACACTACGAGTATAACTAAAGAAGTTGAAAAAAGAAGTAAAAAAAGCTACAGCAACACCTGAGCTACATAAATTACATTCCGAAAATGTAACTGCCAAAAATGTATGAAGATCTCAGAAGTTTGGTTCCAGTGTTCTATGTTTGCTAGCAAGATTAAAATGTCAATGCAAAGATCTGCCAATGTGTTTACAGTGGTGCAAGTTTCTCTTTACAGGAGCACTCTCGTCTTTTTAGGAATTTGCTGCAAAATTTTTTGTCTCCTAAGTTTTGAACTAAACTTGGGGGCCGGTAAAGGCAGACAGTTGAATAGTCCTGCGTAATATGACTCACATAAATGTAAAATATACTTGTTCAAATACTTACTTAAGTATGAGTAAGCAAGTGTTCAGTAAAAAATAATCTCAATTACTCAGTATCTGGTGAGTAACTTTAATGATACTTGCACTATAACTGTAGTTTGTGCGCGCGTGCGTGCGTGCGTGCGTGCATATGTGTGTGTGTGTGTGTGTGTGTGTGTCTGTGTGTGTGTGTGTGTGTGTGTGTGTGTGTGCGTGTGTGTGTGTGTGTGTGTGTGTGTGTGTGTGTGTGTGTGTGTGTGAGCGAGAGAGAGAGACAGAGATACATTTCTACAGCATATATTAAACATTTTAAATACACATTTTACAGTCACTTATATGATGCAATAACAGGGCAAATGACATCAGCTAAAAAATAAAAAATAAAAACATTTACAACATTCTTTTTTTAGAAGTGGAATTATTGTAGGCTGAAATGTGAACAATTATACTGACACAGATATTTGTTTTTCATAGTTTCTAAGGTAAGCAGTTGTGCTGCCTTCTCTGTCGTTATGTCACTTTTTACAGTGTGTGGCCTACAGTGTGGTCATGTGACTGCCAGGATCTATTTGATTGGTGAAATGGAGTCAAACGACACTAGTACTTATGCTGAATTGTTGAAACAGAGTCATGTGTCCGTGGCCGCTGGAAGAAGTCTCCCTAACAAGTCAAACACACTTCTTTACAAGCAGCAAGCAATAGATTATAATCAAATATAATGATATAAAAAATGTAGCCACTGAAATGAAATTCAATGTGATGGAAAAGTAGTGTTTCTTCGTCACAAAAATACTCAATAAAAGTATGTTGCATGAAAACTATGCTGACAAGTGCAATTTATCTAAAAAATTCAATCCATCTATTTTCAACCGCTTGTCCCTCTCGGGGTCGCGGGGGGTGCTAGAGCCTACTTAAGTAAATGTAACAGAGTAAATGTAGCGCGTTGCTACCCACCCCTAGACATTGCCATATTTTTCAGACCATAGGGCGCACCGGATCATAAGGCGCACTGCCGATGGGTCTATTTTCATACAAAAGGCACACCGGATTATAAGGCGCATTAATGGGGTCATATTATGATTTTTTTTCAAAATTTAAAACGCTTCCTTGTGGTCTACATAACATGTAATGGTGGTTCTTTGGTCAAAATGTTGCAAAAGTTAAGTTTTACAGACCATCTTCAAGTTGCTTTCTGACCTTCGCTTCAGGATGTGCCGTTTTGTGGGCGGTCTTATTTACGTGGCTCACCTTCAACAGCGTCTTCTCCCCGTCATCTTTGTTGTAGCGGTGTAGCATGCAAGGACGGGGGTTGAAAAAGTGTCAAAAGATGGAGCTAACTGTTTTAATGACATTCAAACTTTACTTAAATCAATAAAGAAGCAGCATCTCCTCATCCGTAGCTCACTAGTGCAACAACAACGGCAGAAATGTTTCCCGTGAACTCGGAACTCTCTAATAACTAAAGTGCCGTGGGTGAATTATGCAAACCCACTACACGGGTAGTTTTTAGTGCTTCCATACCGAGTCTACTGACAGATATAAGTTAGAAATGTATGCTACTTTATATTAGAAATGGCAACAGCGGCGGATGAAAGCCTCATAACAAGAAGATAGAGGAAAAAGAAGAAACTTATCGACTACACAGACTACAACGACGGACGTGCGCACATTTTCAGGACTTATGCGGATCCCAAATACACATCAGCAGGTACCAGAAGGTAAAAAAAAGTTGGTTTTGCATAATTTTGCGAAACAAAACGCCAAATAATATGTCTGCTAATATGTGCCATTTTGTTGTCCTTATACATACACACCATAATAATACTCGTGTGTTGAAGCACAGCACGTCTGACTATGGTAGCCGTAATGCTCCGACAATCAAATCAAATAAAATCAAATCAAATCAATTTTATTTATAAAACACATTTAAAATTTACCACAGGGGTAGCCAAAGTGCTGTACAATGGGCAGGTTAAAAGATAACACAAGCGAAACGAGCAAGCACACCACAACACAAACAGAGCACGATAAAAAATAAATAAATAAAACATAAAAACAGGTTCACAGCAGGTGCATTGTGGGACGCCATAGCAGGATGGGGATCACTCAGTGTTAAAAGCCATGGAATAAAAGTATGTTTTTAAGAGCGATTTAAAAACAGGAAGAGAGGAGGCCTGTCTAACACTCAAAGGTAAGCCGTTCCAGAGCTTGGGAGCAGCAGCGGCAAAAGCTCTGTCACCTCTAAGCTTCAGCCTTGTGTCAGGGACCGTCAGTAGCAGCTGATCGGCTGATCTTAAGGATCGGGAGAGAGGGGGGGGGGCGGGGGGGGGGGGGCAGTAAGGCTGAAGGAGGTCGGAGAGATATGTTGGAGCGAGGTTGTTTAGACATTTAAAAACAAATAGTAGGAGTTTAAAATGTATTCGGTAACGCACAGGGAGCCAGTGAAGGGACGCTAGTATCGGGGTAATGTGCTCACGCCTGCGGGTCTGTGTTAGGAGACGAGCAGCAGAGTTCTGCACAAGCTGCAGGCGGGCGAAGGAGGCCTGGCTAATGCCTACGTACAGGGCATTGCAGAAATCAAGACTAGTCGAGATAAAAGCGTGGATTAATTTCTCAAGATCATGTCCTGACAGAAGCGGTTTCACTTTCGCTATTTGGCGTAGTTGATAAAAGCTTTTTTGTACGACGCTGCTGATTTGTTTTTCAAACTTAAAATCTGAGTCAAACTTTACCCCCAGGTTTGTGACACAGTCACTAAGATATGGGAACAGAGTGCCGAGGTCCACGTTGGGGGAGGGAGAGCGACTTGGACCGAACAACATAACTTCTGTTTTGTTTTCATTTAGGCTCAGGAAGTTAACTGAAAGCCAAGTTTTGATGTCGTGCAGGCAGTCAATAAGACGTAGGACCGTGATATTTTGTGCCATGGGAAAGTAGATCTGGCAATCATCGGCATAAAAATGAAATGCAATACCGTACTTCCTGAAAACAGAACCAAGGGGGAGAAGGTAAAGCGCAAATAAAATTGGGCCAAGGATTGAGCCCTGGGGGACCCCATGTGGTAGAGGAGCTGTGGAAGACATAAAACTGTCTACTTTTTCACAAAAACTCCTCAATCCATCAATCGGTGCGGCTTCGTAGCTTACCACAGTCGGACTAAAACATTTTGAAAGATTTTTGAGCACCGTGTGTAATGTTCTATATTCTCAATGGAACATTTAAAGTTTTGGTGTTGTTTACTGGCGTCATCTTGCAGTCTACACGTATCTTCTATGTGTGACTGCCATCTACTGGTCACACTTATCAATACGCCATGTACCAAATAAAAGAGCTTCGTGGTCGGTAAGCACAACCAGAATTATTCCGTACATTAGGCGCACCAGGTTATAAGGCACACTGTTGATTTTTGAGAAAATGAAAGGAATTTAAGTGCGTCTTATAGTCCAAAAAATATGGTATTCTCTCAAGGGTCTTTCTTTGTGGGTGTGTTCATTTGTCAGGCTAATGAGCTGTACGTCTTAATTCTAACAAAAACAGACAAGCACTTCCTCTACGTCCGTGTATAGGTGTATACTTAAGTGCAGGGTCACCGGAGCAAATATGCTGAAATCCTCCAATAAACTCCCTCCCCACATCAAATCCTCTTAAAGCAGAATGTATTACATATCTGCCAAACAAAGAAAAGTCAATCAGAACAATCACCCCTGCCCTGACAGTTTGTCTCATCCCATTGATGTGATTAAAAGGAAAATGGAGCAGGCAACAGAAATCTCATGTTCACCTTTTAAGGACGATCAGAAGTCAATGTGTGTGTATTGGTGTGTGAGTGCGTGTGTGCGTGTGTGTGTGTGTGTGTGTGTGTGTGTGTGCGTGTGTGTGTGTGTGTGTGTGTGTGTGTGTGTGTTTATGGGATTGCATGTACCCTGTGTAATTCCCCAGCTTTGATCACTGGACAAGGTTTTTGTTGTTTGCAATATTAATAAAAGAAAGATTATGACTGATGGGATTAGTCTATTTAAGCATTTTCATTCACTAAAAGTAATACTGTACATTTCTTTATTTCTTTATTTATGGCTAGGAAACCAGCGATCATTGTCCACCTGTCCTAAAACCAATACAACAATAAAGCATTAAATGCAAATATGTAGATTGTTATCTCTGATGTACTTTCATTTGTTGTATTAATTTTCTGTAAAAATGCTTTGAGGCACAAATTCTTGTTTTCATTTTGGGATATTATTTAAATGTGTGTGTGTGTACAAGGGTGACTCCTGAGTGGTCTTAGAGTAAGAGACATGCTTCACATTACTGTTGCTCCAATTCACTTCCTGGGATAATCCTTAACACAACAGAGGGAACGGCAGGTGACCTGAACCAACAGAGATACAGTATGGGGCTCCATTAACAAACACTCACACAGCCATCCTTTCCTAAATAATATCAACATGACCCTCTCCTCACCCTACACTCTCTTCTACTGTCTGAGCGCCACTCTTGCGTCACTTAGTTGCAACATTGTCACCCTGCTGGCCGAACTGACACACTGACATTCATGCACAGCTTCAAAGTCATCTCCTCCATTAACAACAGTGCCTAATTAAACCTGCAAACAACGAACACGTCCTCGCAAACACCGTCCGACCTCTAATGACCTTCACGGGAGCAGGAGACGGACGGGCAGCTGTCTCTTGTCCGTCCTTTATATTCATCAACCTTGACATACACAAGTAATAGTAGGTAGGGAACTGGGTTTATAAAACCCATGCATGTATAATTAACTAATTGACAACAAAACTACTACAACAAGGAGGTGGATTTCCACTTCTAAATATGCATCATAGCAAAACACAAAAACAGCAGGTGCCATGCGGCGACAAACAAGAGGTGTTTTTCTGTCGTAGGGTTCAAAACAATTGGAGAACAATAACGTCACCCAGGGATCATATTCTGTGTTATTATCCTCTTATATGCATTCTATGAACAGGGAATAACAAGGTAGTGGAGCCACGGCTTATCTGGAGCTCCCCTCTATTAACCACTGTGGCATTAGCATTAGCTGCCAGAAGCTAACTCTATCATGTTGTCAAACCCAAATGAGGGCCACAAAAAAAGCTTTAAACGTCTTTGTTTATCCCATTAATGCTTGTGTATCAGACTAGAACTCTGAACAGCTGCATCTTTCAATCATAAAAATGTGCTCATACACCATGTCCTCAAGAAACATCCAGATAAAAAAAAAAAAGCAACAACAACACTCAAATCCATTTCCATATTAGAATGAAAATGTTCAAATATTTCAGAGGAATTATCCCTCCCCCCAAACAGAATAAAAGCCCTCTTAATCCTTGAAAGGTTGATATTACCTGATAGGATGTTGTACCCTGGGAATGTTATCAACAAGACATTACACAAATAATGCAAGCAGGTCATTGTTGTTGAGATTACATTGAGCATGTTTCTATCCCAATTTATCTCTTCCCCTCTCTCTAAATTGTAACTCCTTTGCATTCCAGCCTCTCCACCTGTCTTTGCAGGATAGTTACCATGAATTTTGAACCATTTGAACATCCTTCATATGTCAGGGATTTCTGAATATCGGGAACCACTCCGCTAACCACATCATAAAAGGTTGCATATTTTACTATTTTAAATGATACTTGAGAGATATTTTGCACAAAATATAGTCTTGATGCTAATTTGTCTGTAATTTAGGGATGGGCGATATGGCCTAAAATCTATATCGCAATGTGTTTGAAGCATCTTGTAATAAAACAGATTATGATATATTATTTTGCATATAATTGATAATATAGCCATTTAAAATTAGTTACAAATGCTCATAATTTGGCTGCTGATGTATTTTAATAGCATCATTTCACTAATCTACATCAGGGGTCCCCAGACTACGGCCCACGGGCCGAATCTATTCCGCCAGCGTCCACAATGTGACCCGCAAGAAGTCCCTAGTTAATTATGGACAACATTAAAGTTGTAAATTGCTAATGTGCTGCCATTTAATAGTTGTTTTCAAAAATGTTAGTCATTTAACATGAGCACTGTTGTGAAAGTGCATACATTTCCATGGAGAGGTACATTAATTCAAACTTTCCCACTGATGGTGTTAATAATCCAAAACCAACACAGAAAGTTAATACTTCAAAATCAGAATCAGAATAGTTTTTTATTGCCATTGTTTGAGAACGGGTTCACAAACTAGGAATTGTTCTTGGTGCAATCGTGCAACATACAACACATTACACAGAATAGGTAATAAAATGATTGTACAACTGTCACGTGGGGGTCGCATCTTTATGCGGGATCGTCCCTCCAGATGCGACACGGACACTCCGGACGAAAACGTGAAGGTAGGATATAATCTATTAATCATAAATAATACACCGTACCAAAAAGACAGAAACATACAAAAGAAAAGCGTGCCGAACGCACGGGAAGCTGAGGCAACAACTTAGCACAGGGATCGAGAACATGAATAAACCAACGTAACAATAGCTTACCGCAAACAAGGAAGCCAGACCGAGTGTGGCGAGCAACGTGAATAAATAGCTCTCTGATTAGTGCTCAACAGCAGGTGAACATGCCGAACACTAATCAGAGGCAGGTGAAACCAATTCGTACCCATGGTGACCAAAACAAATCCCCGAAGTGCACAAAACAACTAAGGAAGTCCAAAACTAACAGAACATAACTAAACAAAACATGATCCGACCGCGGATCATGACAACAACTTGTACAAAACCCAAAACCTATCCACTGAACGATGTGGACATTATAAAAAATGTCTATGTCTATGCACCGGGGCAGTATAGCTCGTTTGGTAGCGTGGTCGTGTCAGCAACTTGAAAGTTCAAGGTTCAATCCCCGCTTCTACCATCGTAGTCACTGCCGTTGTGTCTTTGGGCAAGACACTTTACCCACGTGCTCCCAGTGCCAACCACACTGGTTTAAAAAAAAAAGTAATTTAGATATTGGGTTTCACAATGTAAAGCGCTTTGAGTTACTAGAGAAAAGCGCTATATAAATATAATTGACACACTCACTCACCATACTCAAAAAATTCAAATTCATTCAAATCCACTACAAAGCATGATGAGTAAAATGCAAAACATTTTCTCTTCACCCTTTGACATTGTTTGACACATGTTATCTGCTTGATGTCCATGGTGGATTAAACAACTTTAATGTGGTCATCAGGGCAGTAAACAAGGTAAGTGTTTATCAATTATAGTTCATATTGTTTTGATGTGGGGGTGTTAATGTTTTGTTGTTCAGTCCGTTAGCAAAAGCTTGTTTTAACTGCTTTGACAAACTGAAGAGTCCCTGATCGTTTCCTGATAATATTGTAAATCGGACAACGTGTGTGTGTATTTGTGTTTGTGTGTTTGTGTGTGTTGCGCACATTTGGGTATGAGCAAGTTCTCCCGATGTACTGTATTTTTACATATTCATCATGTTTCAGAAACTTCCTCCTTCAATTTGGTATTGCATTTATATGCAAACTTAAATTGCAACAATTGTAACTAAAGTTGCAGTAACCTTTATGCATTTCTGAAGTGAAGTTAGTGTAGTAATTTTGATTTAAAAAAAAAACAATTTAGATGCTATATCTAATTACATTACATGCAGTACATTTCTGTCAGATAATGCACCACTTCTCCCAGAAAATTGTTAAAATTACAAATGCTTTGGTATTCACATGTTTATTTATTTTTGTTTGCATTGAAACAACACAAAAAAACCCACAAAAAAAGCCAAATCTGACATTATTTTACTCAGAACTCCAAAAATGGACTGGACAAAGTTATTGGCACCCTCAACTTAATATTTGGTAGCACACCATTTGGAAAAAATAATTGAAATCAATCGCATCCTGTAACCATCAATGAGTTTCTTACACCTTACTACTGGAATTTTGGACCACACTTTTTTTGCAAACTGCTTCAGGTCTCTCAGATTTGAAGGTTGCCTTCTCCCAACTGCTATTTTTAGATCTCTCCACAGATGTTCTACAGGATTTAGATCTGGACTCATTGATGGCCACTTCAGAACTCTCCAGCACTTTGTCTTAAGCCATTTTTGTGTGCTTTTTGAAGTATGCTTTGGGTCGTCATGACCTCTGACTGAGACCCAGCTTTCTGACGCTGGGCCCTACATTATACCCCAACATTATTTGGTAGTCCTCAGATTTCATGATGCCATGCACACAGTCAAGGCATCCGGTACCAGAAGCAGCAAAGCAACCCCAAAACATCAGTGAACCTCCACCATGTTTGACTGTAGGCATAGTGTTCTTTTCTTTGAAGGCCTCATTGTCATGATCCGTTACCCGGGTCATGGCATGATTTATGTTTGGTAGTTTTTCTGTTTTAGTCTGTTTCCTGGGTGCACCCTCTTTCCTTGTTTTCTGTTGGTTTCCATGGGCACTGATTCTCCTCACCTGTCTTAGTTTTCCAATTAGTGTTCCCACCAGGTGTTTTGGTTAATCACTCCCATTTATAGTTTCCTGTCACCCAGCATTAGTTGCTGGGTCAAAGTTTGCGATAGGCAACAGTTACGTTCTCCCGGTTTTTCTCCTCGCTCTAGTGATTTTTGTACAGTCTAGTTTTCCTCGTTTTTTCACCCTTGGTGACATTTTGGTTTTGTTTAGCTCCACGCTTGCTAGCGTCCTCAGTTTTGTATTTTTGTCCTGCCTTTAATTGATTAAAAACTTTAATCTTACCTGCACGCTACTCCTGCTTGTCTTCTGCCTTGGAAGGAACGCTACCAGCGCAGCCATGCAACACGACGTAACACTCATTTTGTTTTCTGTAAACAGTGTGATGATGTGCTTTACCAAAAAGTCTCATCTGTCGACAGGATGTTCTCCCAGAAGGATTTTGGCCTCTTCAGGTAGGTTTTTGCAAACTCCAGTCTTGCTTTTTTATGTCTATGTGTCAGCAGCGGGGTCCTTCTGGTTCTCCTAGCATAGCGTCCCTTTTCATTGAGATGGTGAGGGATAGTGCGAGCTGACACTGTTGTATGTCTGCAGGTCAGCTTGAATTTGTTTGGAAGTGGATCGAGTTTCTTGATTCACAATTCTAACAATCCTTCGTTGCAGTCTTTAATACATTTTTCTCTTCCGTCCACGTCCAGGGAGGTTAGCTACAGTGCCATGGGCTTTAAACTGTCAAGGGGGGGGGGGGGGGGTCACAGCTCACTACGGGGTTGTTCTCCCGGGATGCAGAATGGACTACTCCGGACAAGGCGAGCAGGTAAAAACATGATTTAATTACCCAAAACTCAAAGAGGTACAAACAAAAAAGGAACACAAAGCGAAGGCACAACGCGCTGATCGCACTTGGAGCTAAAGCACAAAACTTAGCGCAGGAAACAAAGAAGCTAACACTTAGCATGGACTTGAGACAAGTAATACTCACAAAACTTTGGCATGAAACAAAACTTCCGTAACAGGTTGCATGAAGCAAATAATGACGCCAGGCCAACTGACTGTCAAAGGCAAACTTAATAATGCCTCTGATTAGTGCTCGGGTAGCAGGTGAGCGGCCGAACACTTATCAGATACAGGTGAACATAATTAGCAACAGGTGCGTGAGTCCAAGACGTGAAACAGGTGACACTAATGGTTGTCAAGGTAACAAACAAACAAGGAAGTGCAACCAAGAACTATGGAGTCTTTAAACAGAAAATAACATAAAACATGATCCACACCACAGATCATGACATAAACTTCTTGATGACATTGCGCACAGTAGACACAGGAACATTTAGATCTCTGGAGGTGGACTTGTATCCTTGAGATTGTCCATGCTTTGCCACAATCTTGGTTCTCAAATCTTCTGAGAGTTATTTGCTCTTCTTTCTTTTCTCCATGCTCAGTGTGGTACACACAACATAAAGGTAGAGTCAACCTTTCTCCATTTTAACTGGCTGCAAGTGTGATTTCTATATTGCCAGCACCTGTTATTTGCTACAGGTGAGTTTAATTAAAAATTAAAGGAGCATCACGTGCTTAGAATACAACTATTTCTTACAATTTTGAAAAGGTGCCAATAATTTTGTCTGTACAGTCAGGTCGGGCTCATACCGCCACGGGTAAGACGTACCCCCGTGCTACCTGCCGCATTCGGGCAGATGGGGCTCATAAACCTGGTAAGGCAGCCCATCTAGGAGAAGGAAATCTCCCATCTCAAAACCGCCGCTGCCGAGCGGTCAACCCACTCGAGGTTAAGGCCAAGGGAGTAAACCCGACAGAAAATCAGGAGCCGGAGTCCCGAACGCGGTTTGATGTTGTAGCGTCATTTCGGCAACTCCTGCGGCGTCGCTGGTGCCAAGCTGTATCGACACTCGTCGCTCCCTTGGATCCACCAGCCACGCGGAGAGGGGGGGCTTGCTGCCTGTACAACAGCTTGCCCTCCATAGTTCCATGCCCAGACCATGTATAGATCCACTGGAGAGGTCACTCCAGCGTCACTTTAATTGGGTCTACCCCATCGTCTCCCGAGATGGAAGGATGCCGACGACGAATTCTGTCCAGTCCATTTTTGGAGTTCTGAGTAAAATAATATCAGATTTAGCTTTTTTTGGGGGTGTTTTTTTTGTGTTGTTCCCATGCAAACAAAATAAATAAACATGTGAATACCAAAGCATTTGTAATTTCAACAATTTTCTGGGAGAAGTTGTGCATTATCTGACAGAAATGCAGGGATGCCAATATTTTTGGCCATATATATATATATATATATATATATATATATATATATATAGTGTCTTCTTTGGCCATGAACACGGAGAGTTTCAAAAATTCATATCCAAGGTAAAAACAATCTCCATCTACGGCATAGCTCGGTTGGTAGAGCGGCCGTGCCAGCAACTTGAAGGTTCCAGGTTCGATCCCCGCTTCCGACATTCTAGTCACTGCCGTTGTGTCCTTGGGCAAGACACTTTACCCACCTGCTCCCAGTGCCACCCACACTGGTTTAAATGTAACTTAGGTATTGGGTTTCACTATGTAAAGCGTTTTGAGTCACTAGAAAAAAGCGCTATATAAATATAAATCACTTCACTTCACTTCATTAAAGTGTAGTTTCCAAACTGTCTGATGTCAACATTCAAACGCATACACCTGCTGTCATGCATATTTTGTCCAATCAGAAGCCTGGAAAAAGTAGCAACAGGCAACTTGGTGGCATGATACTTATTATAATGTTTATTTTGATATACCAGACATACAATGACATGTATATTATCTCTAAAACCAGCCTGCACTTACACAGAGCCCTGGGAACATTATGAATATTTGTTTTGTAGTGTTTGAAATGGGCCTGCACGCCTGTGCTGCTGAAACCCAACACTCATAGAACTATAACATGTTTAATCAGCAACATGGTGATGTATTACATGTGCAGTGAAGTGTACATTATTTAAAAAAGTCAGTGCACACTAACCAGGAGCCAAGGAAGCCTCTTGAATGTTTCAGTGCCTAAAGCGCACAGGTGTGTGTGTGCCTCTGCAAAACTCTTGTGGAATATAGTGATATTTTACATGTGCAATGAAGTGTATATTGTCTTTAACATCAGTGCACACTAACAAAAAGCATGTTTTATTTAGTTGTTTTATTGCCCGTAGCTGTATGTACACAAATGGAAACAAACACTAAAGGACTAAAACATGAGCTAATGTTGCATCGTTCTTATGACACAAAGCAAAAAGTCTTGCTTGTCAAAAGTTGTCCCATCAGGTGGAGGTCTGACAACAATCGTATCCAAAACAGCTGACTGTCATTAGCGCTGGCGGGGGTGTCGCAAAGCAAATTTTGGTGTGTCTTTTTTATTAATGTTGAGTGAAAATAGCAGCATGTTTACGTTCGAACATACAGTAAGTCCTCTTATATCGTTTAAAGTAAGCAAGGCGTGTTGTTGAGCTTTAGAAATGACAGTGCACCACCGTGATGTCATCAGAGGAGTCTCCAATTGTGCCGTGTACAGGCATACTTTAAGCGGAGAGTTTTGAACGCTACACTTTGGTCAGCGTTTGCAAAAGTCTGCATTTTTTAAGAACAAAGGTATGCCTAAACACAGAGCTAAGTATGCGTTTATTAAGTATCCGTGTTCGTAAGGACATGGCCTTACAGTGTGTAATGTAGCCCTTCAGCAATTTGTCGCCTAGTCCTCCAGGGATAATAATACTTGTAAGAAATGTAGTTTAGATGCCGCTATGGAGGAGAGAGCTAGTGACTGTGGAGGGACATTTGCCACACTCGCTAACGAGGACACTGCTATGTATTGAGGGTGTGTGTGTTCGTATGTCGCTGTCAAATTTGCGGTACACAGCTAGAATGTATCATAAATATGTATTATCACGCTGTAAGATAGTATTAAAATCTGTATTGTCGCCTAAATTTTTACCATTTATACTGAATATCGTCTATATCAGGCATCCCCTCTGTAGCTTTAATGGTTAATAATTTTTAAGAAACACTATTTCATTGTTTACGAGAAGCTGAGGAGGAGATTTTGGTCAAACAAGATCGGAACAAACAGAGTTAAAAAAAAGTTTTTACCTGTGCCATTGGGGTATTGAATCTGTCTCATCAGCACACAATGCTTTTCACTGTTGCACTGCCGTTCATATTGGGAATTATGCATTTATTTTTAACCTGTTATTTTATAGTTTATATTTTATTTCAACTGCACCTAACAGAGTAGCCATCTCGTTTGATGACAATAGTGATGACAAGTGTTCTATTCTATTGTATTCAAAATAATAGATTTTTTTCCACATTAAAACTTTCTAGAGCAGGGGTGTCCAAAACCCGGCCTGCAGGCCAAATGTGGCTCGCTGGCATCTTCAATTTTGCCCGCAAGACGAATGCACAAGTTACATTTCAATAAGCAGCCTGGTCGTGCGAGGTGTTTTTATATTAACTGCACTTTCTTTGGAATTTTGACTATCTTTCACAATCATTATGAAAGACATGACAACGGATGGATTTTTTTCCATGCATTCTAGATATTCAATAAATTCAATTGAATTCAATTGAAATTCAATGGAGCCTATGGGATCCGTTCAATTCTGCCTATAGAGCCCCTAAAAAACATTCAAAAACCTCCATTAGTGTTTTATATACATGATGTAAGTATGTATGTAATTTAGTAACAGGCACATTTATAACATTTCATATTTACGTATTTTGCTTATTTTAAGCATATGCAGCGCTTTTTGTGTCATTCTCGCCAGTTCCAGGTCTTAAATGGCGGTCAAAGTGTCCCAACTTGTCGGAATATATTCCCAGCCATCTACTTTCCATGTGAGAGGCATGATTTATGATCTACAATGAAGAGGAAACAGCAGACCACTCGATGATGTAAACATAACGACAAACGGAAGAGATTATGTCGCCGCCATGAACAGTTTGCTTATAATAACAATATCACTAATACAAGAAGTCAGGATATGTAAATGGACTATTGCTGGTGCTTTTTGAATGGTTATTTATGGGATTTTATGAGCAGAAAAGTGGAGCTTCTATTCCAACGTAAGCAGGCCTTACGTTTACATTTGCGTTTATTTGAGATTAAGAATGCTTTTTTTTTTTTAAATCCACCCATCGCCATGTCTTTCATAATGATTGTGAACGATAGGCAACATTTAAAAAAAAAGTTCAGTTCCCCATCCATCCATCCATCCATCTTCTCCCGCTTATCCGAGGTCGGGTCGCGGGGGAAGCAGCCTAAGCAGGGAAGCCCAGACTTTCCTCTCCCCAGCCACTTCGTCCAGCTCTTCCCGGGGGATCCCGAGCCGGGAGACATAGTCTTCCCAACGTGTCCTGGGTCTTCCCCGTGGCCTCCTACCGGTCGGACGTGCCCTAAACACCTCCCGAGGGAGGCGTTAGGGTGGCATCCTGACCAGATGCCCGAACCACCTCATCTGGCTACTCTCAATGTGGAGAAGTAGCCGATTTACTTTGAGCTCCCCCCGGATGGCAGAGCTTCTCACCCTATCTCTAAGGGAGCGCCCCACCACCCGGCGGAGGAAACTCATTTTGGCCGCTTGTACCCGTGATCTTGTTTTTTCGGTCATAACCCAAAGCTCATGACCATAGGTGAGGATGGGAACGTAGATCGACCGGTAAATTGAGAGCTTTGCCTTCCGGCTCAGCTCCTTCTTCACCACAACGGATCGATACAGCGTCCGCATTACTGAAGACGCCACACCGAGCCGCCTGTCGATCTCACGATCCACTCTTCCCTCACTCGTGAACAAGACTCCTAGATACTTGAACTCCTCCACTTGGGGCAGGGTCTCCTCCCGAACCCGGAGATGGCACTCCAGCGTTTTCCGGGCAAGAACCATGGACTTGGACTTGGAGGTGCTAAATCTCATCCCAGTCGCTTCACACTCGGCTGCGAACCGATCAAGTGAGAGCTGAAGATCCTGGTCAAATGAAGCCATCAGAACCACATCATCTGCAAAAAGCAGAGACCTAATCCTGCAGCCACCAAACCGGATCTCCTCAACGCCTTGACTGCGCCTAGAAATTCTTTCCGTAAAAGTTATGAACAGAATCGGTGACAAAGGGCAGCCTTGGTGGAGTCCAACCCTCACTGGAAACGTGTCCGACTTGCTGCCGGATCAAGCTCTGACACCGATTGTACAGGGAGCGAACCGCCACAATCAGACAGTCCGTTACCCCATACTCTCTGAGCACTCCCCACAGAACTTCCCAAGGGACATGGTCGAATGCCTTCTCCAAGTCCACAAAGCACATGTAGACTGTTTGGGAAATCTCCCACGCACTCTCAAGAACCCTGCCGAGAGTATAGAGCTGGTCCACAATTCCACGACCGGGACGAAAACCACACTGTTTCTCCTGAATCCGAGGTTCGACTATCCGGCGTAGCCTCCTCTCCAGTATACCTGAATAAACCTTACCGGGAAGGCTGAGGAGTGTGATCCCGCGATAGTTGGAACATACCCTCCGGTCCCCTTCTTAAAGAGAGGAACCACCACCCCGGACTGCCAATCCAGAGGTACCGCCTCCGATGTCCATGCGATGCTGCAGATTCTTGTCAGTCAGTCAATCGAGGTCAGCAGAACACCATCCGCACCAGACACGGTGTTGACAGTGCACTGCCTCCCCTTCCTGAGGCGGCGGATGGTGGTCCAGAATCGCTTCGAAGCCGTCCGGAAGTCGTTTTCCATGGCTTCCCTGAACTCCTCCCATGTCCGAGTTTTTGCCTCCGCGACCGCTGAAGCCGCACACCGCCTGTCGGTACCTATCCACTGCCTCCGGAGTCTTATGAGCCAAAAGAACCCGATAGGACTCCTTCTTCAGCTCGACGGCATCCCTCACCGCTGGTGTCTACCAACGGGTTCAAGGATTACCGCCACAACAGGCACCAACTACCTTGCGGCCACAGCTCCAATCAGCCGCCTCGACAATAGAGGTGCGGAACATGGTCCACTCGGACTCAATGTCCAGCACCTCCCTTGTGACATGTTCAAAGTTCTTCCGGAGGTGGGAATTGAAACTCTCTCTGACAGGAGACTCTGCCAGACGTTCCCAGCAGAAACCCACAATGCGTTTGGGCCTGCCAGGTCTGTCCGGCATCCTCCCCCACCATCGCAGCCAACTCACCACCAGGTGGTGATCGGTAGAAAGCTCCGCCGCTCTCTTCACCCGAGTGTCCAAAACATGAGGCCGCAAATCCGATGACACAACTACAAAGTTGATCATGGAACTGCGGCCTAGTGTGTCCTGGTGCCAAGTGCACATATGGACACCCTTATGTTTGAACATGGTGTTTGTTATGGACAATCTGTGACAAGCACAAAAGTCCAATAACAAAACACCACTCGGGTTCAGATCCGGGCGGCCATTCATCCCAATCACGCCGCTCCAGGTTTCACTGTCGCTGCCAACATGAGCGTTGAAGTCCCCAGTAGGACAAAGGAATCACCCGGGGGTGGGGGGGGCACTCTCCAGTACTCCCTCGAGTGTATCCAAAAAGGGTGGGTACTCTGAACTGCTGTTTGGTGCGTAAGCACAAACAACAGTCAGGATCCTCCCCCCCACCCGAAGGCGGAGAGAGGCTACCCTCTTGTCCACTGGGTTGAACTCCAACGTGCAGGCTTTGAGCCGGGGGCAACAAGAATTGCTACCCCAGCTCGTCTCCTCTCACTGCGTGCAACGCCAGTGTGGAAGAGAGTCCATCCCCTCTCGAGTGAACTGGTTCCAGAGCCCTTGCTGTGCGTCGAAGTGAGTCCGACTATATCCAGCCGGAACTTCTCTACCTCGCGCACTAGCTCAGGCCCCCTCCCCCCAGCGAGGTGACGTTCCACGTCCCAAGAGCTAACTTATGTAGCCGAGGATCAGACCGCCAAGTGTCCTGCCTTCGGCTTCCGCCCAGGTCACAATGCACCCAACCTTTATGGCCCCTCCCATGAGTGGTGAGCCCATTGGAGGGGTGACCCACGTTGCCTCTTCGGGCTGTGCCCGGCCGGGCCCCATGGGGACCGGCTGGGGTAGCAATTCTTGTTGCCCCCGGCCACCAGGCGCTCGCCATCGTGCCCCAACTCCGGGCCTGGCTCCAGAGGGGGGCCCCGGTGACCCGCGTCCGGGCGAGGGAAATCTGAGTCTTTGTTGTTGCATTCCCATAGAAGTCTTCGAGCTGCTCTTTGTCTGATCCCTCACCTAGGACCTGTTTGTCTTGGGAGACCCTACCAGGGGGCATGAAAGCCCCCGGACAATATAGCTCCTAGGATCATTGGGACACGCAAACATCTCGACCACGGTAAGGTGGCAGCTCAGTTCCCCTTAAAATATAAATACCTATGGGGTCTGATAGGTGGCAAACCCTCGCCATTTTGTTGATTAAGTGGGAAACTCAGAGTAGTGACCATGATGTGCTCTTAATTGTCTTTTACAGCACATTATTGAGTTATATGACCCAATCCAAACAACCTCTCTTAGTCAAGGTGAAGAAAAATAATTCAACCAGCACGCAAAGTCAACCTACATGGTCACACATAACACAACCTGCTCACTGAACATTGTGGATATTATTTAAAAACAATGTCCCGTCACCATAAACAATTCGAAATTACACCCATTTTTCCCATTATTGCAAGGCATAATGGGAAAAATGCACAACATTCTCTCCACAGTTATTAATGTTTGACTTTTAGCTGCTTGATATTTCTGATTGATTACAGCGTTTTAAATAGGTTGTCACATAAGTAAACAAGGCAGCAGTTCAACTTTCACATACTCTTAATAGTCAATTATAATAATTCTTAATTATATCTTCATTATATTATTATAATGTGTAAACACACATACACACACACACACACACACACACACACACACAGACACACACACACACACACACACACACACACACACACACACACACACACACGCACACACACACACACACAGATTAGGAGACAAACATATGTCATCAATTCATGATTGCATGATAAATGCTTATGAAATATTTGTTATTGGTTTTAATCTCAACTCCAGCTTTTTTGTGAGGTGTTCATGTTCTCCCTGGGCTTGTAAGTGTTCTCCAGACTGTCTGACAACATGTTTGTTAGGTTGACTGAACACTCTAACACTAGCTGTTGTGTGTCAGACTAATACAATGATGTCTATCAATCTGTAGGCTTTGCTGTGATGCAGAACAGGATAATATATACAGAAATCATGTAGAGCAAGGATCGCTTACCACCTGTATGAGACCCTTGCTCTACATGCATGTGAGCTATATTTATGGTATCTAATTCAGATTGGCATTCGTGTGTTCTGATCCACTCAAAACAAGCATACAATGCCAGTGATACAATGGAAGGATATTAAAAATGGGTTATTTCTGGACCCTTTACAATGAAAAGGTAATGCAACATATTTTGTACCAGACTGTACACTGACCTGCTTGGTGCAACCAATGTTTAAAGCACTTGAGACGGTAGGACGACAGAAAAACAGAGAAGTGATAGCAATGCCAACACAACACTGCATTGCAACAAAGCCAGATTAGCATAACAAGGCAAAATAAAAGGATGAAAAATAACGGGTCGGCATGTCATAGCGTAAAGTGTTGCAACAGTTTGCGTGAGGTAATTGGTCCTAGAGAGGAAAATCCTGAGAACTGAGCCTCTGGGCACTTCAAGCCCCTCAAGTCCAGCTCTTCTCTGCTCTCTACATATTGAACAGTAGAGTCGGGGGACTAAGAAGATTATCACAATGGGATGAAGAGGCAGTAAGAGCTTTGTAACCTTCGTGTTTTGGGTGGGTTCCTCATGGCGCGGAGTGAAAGTTGCTCGCAAGCCCTTAAACTGCTTGACCTTTAAATCTGTGCTGTTGAACTCTGGCAAAAGAAAATGCAAAACAAATACTGCACAGATCAGAGTGCTCTGTAGCATCCTGTATAAGCGCGTTACAATCATTTGGCGTGTACGTGTGTGTGTGGGCGAGTGGGTGCGTGTGCGTTACGACCGAATCAGTGGAATGACAGGAAGAGTTATTTGGACCGTAATGAACCCGCTTAATGAAATCTGTGCCCTTGAAAGTTCTTCATCAATTTTAGCTCCTGAGCTCACTTTGCTCATGGTCCGCCATTCCTGGCTGTCAGATAACCCACATGCTCGCCACAATATTAATTAAACACAGCGTTTCCTGAAGTACTTAAGTGAAACGATCTCCTTGATAATGAACAGGTTTAAAGGAGTCACATCCCACCAAAATTACTTGTTAAACTGGCCTTATTAAGCAGAGAATGAGGCCCAAATCAGCCAACAAGCTCCTCATTAAAAGCCACTGATCCTTGGCCATGTGCATGTTCCGATGCTTTTAATTAGACTTGTCGGCGACAGGAACTGCTATTAATCTTGTCTTCTCATTCAAATGTGTGGAAAGAGAGGGCAGGGGGGGCAGGAGTGGGAGGCTGGGGGATTCACAGCATGTTGCAGCCTGGTCCTCCACAATCACATAACATTGATCAAATCAAGTGACATACTTTCAGTTCATTGAATATATGTGGCCTTACTTCATTACAAGGCAGTCTACCTTTACATGAGCATCATTAGCAACACACTTAAGACACAACCAGGATGAAGCGTCTTCATTATCAGTGTGTACGTGTGTGAGTGTGTGTTTAGAAGCATCTCTGCCTGTCACACTGCCTCCACATGGAGGATTATGGATGGCCAATTACATCGCTTTTGTCATTAATTAATGAGGATAACGAGCTCCCCCCGCTCCCCACAAAATCAGGGTGCTACTCAGCTGGTACTAAACAGGAAGACGGGTGCTTGGTCGCTCTATGCGTGTGTGTAAATGTGTGTGTGTATGTGTGTGTGTGTGTGTGTGTGCGTGTGTGTGAGACAGAGAACGAGACACCGAGCAGTACAGTGTCTACAAATGGATGAGCATGGAGATGAGACTTGACCTCAGGGCTGTGCATGTACATTCGTCCAGCCAGTTAAGGTGTGTATGTGTTTGCATGTGTGTGTTTGTGTGTGTTTGCTCACCACCAGCCCAGTATCTGTGGGGCCATTACAGAGATTAGGCCTCGCTACAGTAACGCATGCCCCCGTTTGTCAGCTCCTATTCTCTGTCAAGACTACAAGCTAAATGGGGAAGAGTGATGGTGAGAGAAAAAGTGGGTTGGTTGCGGGGGGACAAAACACACTAGGCACGTATGAGAAAGTGCTCAAAAAAGTGTCAGGGAGGTCCTCTTGGGATAGATATCATAAGAAAGGATCACAACATCACTCAGCAATAATAACCCACCCGGTGCACATTTCCACTAAGCCCACTTTAGCCCCTGCAACACTGTCTGGGTCTACCACACATCGTGTCAGGTGCCCTGTGGCGTCAGGCAAAATGCTCCGTGTGGCCTCATGAACACAAACACGACGCGCACGTGCAAGCCAACACCCCCTCCTCACCCTCTTAGAAGTCTGATTAGCGAGTGAAGGGCCTCGACCTGTTTCACTGCACTCGCAGCGATGTCGCCCCGAATCACATGGCTCCTCAGAACCAACTGACTCACCCGCTCATTGTTTCCGACAACGCAGGACTGGAGGAACGGCGGACTGTGACGTCACAGAAGAAGTTGGGGGGTTATAAACGATGGGTGATATTGGTACTGGAATATTTCTTATAGTTTCACCAATAGGCACCAGAACCTCACCTACACAGGTCTCTTGTGAACCTGCACACATCTTCATTAGGCTATACCACATTTTAATAAAAACAAATCAATGTTTAAAAAATCCCCTTTGGTCCTCCACAGTAAGTATAATCACAGCTGAAGCATGCTCATTTTCCTTGGAGGCCCATGGTTGTTGGTATAGTAGTGTGTGTGTGTGTGCATGTGTGTTTGAGACGAAGTGCTACAATGTGCATCGGACGCATAAGCTTGCACATAGAGAGAACTTAATTAGAGAAAACAGCCCTGTCAGAAGCATTAGGCAGAGGTACACACTTAAGGGCATATGGTTTTAGTACCATAGCATCGGGTTGGAGAAAAGCACAAAAACATACCTCAAAGCTAGGAGCCATGCTAATGAAATCACTCTCTTTCGATCCCAATGAGAACAAACACAAATGTTTGCAGACATCACACAGTCTGTCCGGACTGCAGCACCATGAAGGCGCCAGAAGGCTAGTAGTTCGCTGACTGGGCTGGTCTGCATGAAGGCACTGTCAGACAATAAATGACATATTAATATAGAATGTGTACTCTTAAATGATTCCATTAGTATTCATTTTGCTGTGGGCATTCAACAAGTGAAAATTGTCCTGTGCTGAGTGGACATTGGTGCAAAACATGAATGCATTTTTTTATTTTTTTTAAATCAAATTACAGTCCAACAAGGGGAATTCTAAATTTGTATAACCATAACTGTGCAAAATTAGCTTAATTTGGCATTCCAGGTTATGCATTCCAATTTTATTTTTTTTTAATAACATTGAATAATATCCAAATTGCAATTTGCAACTTGCACAAGCGTAATTTGTTTACATGGTATGCATCCCCTTTAACAGCAAGTTGTCATTAAATTTAAACATGTTCTTATATTATTATAACAATATAAATATACATAAATACAAAATATGAACAATACAATAGAAATCCACTGTCACGTGTAGGATTCAAAACTTTCCAAGCAAGATGGATTGGACACAAAACAATACTAGATTTTTATAAGTGTGCATCAGTTTATTGCGTGGCTAAAATGTTTGAGAAGACCACAAACAAAACCAAAAACATTTACTATATAGTCAAAAGATGATCACTTATACGGGAACAATACAGCATTTATATCACCTGGACACACACACACACACACACACACACACACACACACACACTCACACACACACACACACACACACACACACACACACACACACACACACACACACACACATCCATTCATGCAACAAAAAAAGCAACCATATCAATTTATGACAATAAGGTAGCACTGCATGGGCCAGGGCATCCTAGTGTGTGTCACATCACATCCCTGATGTGGGGCCACTGACAAGTCACTTGTCATCAGTGGGGGCAATTTAAGATGCCATGCGGGGCTGCTGTTGTGACATGCAGCTAAATTGCAGAAAGAGAGACTCTTAATGTCTGATATGAAAACAGACTTAAACAGGGCAAAAACAACAAACAGTTGGTTTGCAATATAAAAAATTATGATTTAGTCAAATGCACCTTATTCAGTTATACATTTAAATTTAGATGAAATTACTGAGCCAGCTGGAATTAAGGCACATGCATTAAAATACCAACCGCCACATTTTGGTGTAGAAGATACAGTAAACACTTATTTGTTAAAGGTGTTTTAATAATTGTTTTTTTTTCCAAATTCACCCCATGTAAGAAAACATGGCCTTGCAACGTTCCCCGCCTAAAGTGAAGCAGGCAGACAGGAGCTGAAATCGTGCTAATAGCTGTCCGGGGTGTAAGAGCGCGCCATGGGAGCCTGAGATCAGCCAAATACCCAGAGACAGGTCCTGGGTGGCCCCGGGCGGCTCTTACGCTCTCCCCCCTTCATGCCACCGACCCTGCTTGCCAAAGTGGACCCACCAGCACGGAGGTTCTCTTGCAAGACAGCAAAGCTTCAAATTCATTTTGAGAGTCACTTACCCACCAGGAATAATTTTATGAATTTGTTATTTAAAGGATTAGTCTTATTTGCTCTTACTTTCATGTAAAAAAAATGCCATTCTTTAGTGTTTAACAATAGTAAAACTATGATATTGACCATAGGCAAATTGCACAGAACCTGCATTGTAAATGAATCAAAACGAGTCCAATCATATATATGACTTTTTTTTAATTATAAACACATGTAAACAATTAATGAAATTCATGTTGCAACTCAACCGAAAACACTTTTTTAATTGCACGCCATGAGTGTATTAGCATTGTTTGTAAAAATTTTTCCCACATTTGAACAATACAATCATGTGACATGTGCAAGACCTTGACAAAAATAATACATTATTCTGGAAAAAAATAGGCAACAAAACATGAAGTGAAATTATTTTGTGGAAATTAAAAAGTCACTCTGCTTATATGTGTTGTTGTTGGATGTTGCATAGATAACATCAATTCAAAAATAATAGAACATTTGGACATGGCCTGGTCTCATTTAGGGCTTGACTTTATAAGAAGGCCTAACCAATTTATACCTATGCGGTTTTCGTTACATTGCAGCATTACTTGATCAAAATTATGCAAGATTATACTTTCTTTTTTTTTAATCCCACAGCATGATTTCAAAATAACTAGAGGGAATGAAAGAGCAGTGCTGATTCAGAATGGTTGAAAAGTTCAGGGGGAAAAGACACTTGGGACAGATCAAGGCTTGTCGTTACAATGTTTGAAGAGAGTGGACGGTGTACCGGAGAAAGTAGAGCACTTGTCGGCACAGTTGGCCAGGGCCGAGCCCGAGAAAGGGTACACGGCGGCGGCCTGGCCGAAAGGCGCCAGGGCGGTGGGGATCGGGGAGGAGAGGCTCTGTCCCTGGTTGAGGTAGGCCACCAGCCGCCGCATCTCCTCCAGAGCCTGAGCCTGCATGAGGATGTAGTTCTTGGCCAGGAGCAGAGTCGCTATTTTGGAGAGTTTTCTCACCGACGGACTGTGGGCGTAAGGGATGACGGCTCTCAGGCCGTCCAGCGCGTCGTTGAGGTCGTGCATCCTCCGCCTCTCCCGGGCGTTGATGCTGAGCCGCAGAGAGCGCTGCTCCTTGGACTTCTTGGCCAGGGGACCCCCGGGCTTGTCGTCCCCGAACGGAACGCCTCTTTTCCGCGACTCCAGGGAGTCGAAGCCGTCCTCGTCGTCGCTGGTGTGCTCTCCGCCGCTCTCGTTGGACTTGGCCGTCTGCCCGCTCAGGAAGTCGGCGGCCGGCGTGAGAGGGAAGCGACCCGGGCTTCCTGCACCGTGAGCGGCGCCGAAGCCGAAGGCGGACTGACCGTAGCGCTGCGTCAGGTCGAGGAGCGCGTCGTTGCTGATGGACTTGAGCAGGTTCTCGTCGCTGGCGTTCATCTTCTTCTTCTTCAAATAGTCTACTTTCCGTTGGCTTTTAGGAACTGGAATGACGCCTGTCCCGCCTGGCCTCGTCCCTTCCCTCTGTGGTGACTCTTGAAGAAGGAGGCAGTGGAAAGTGAAAGCTACATGTGCACGCCGCTCCTCGCTGCTGTTGCGCGCGTAGCCCACCGCCAACAACAACAACAACTTGGAATCGAACTTGTCCAAGTGTGCTCGGATGATGGCGTGCGCTCGCTCCCCGCCTCTCTCGCCCTCCCTCGCCTTGGGCAAACTAAGGCTCGCACCCTGCCCTGCGCGCACGTTAGTAGGCGAGCAAGCCCGCCGGGATTACGCGCTCCTCCAATCAGGAGAAGCGTTTAATTAAGTGGAGGAGCGAGTCCTGTCCAGTCTTCAGTCACTGGGAGTGATCATTGTAACAAAAAGTGACATGTAGCCCACTTATGGTGTTATATTTGCGTCTTAATTTGGAGGTCGCAAAGGCAGATTTTGAGGACAGAAAATATATTTTGCCAGCACTGAAAATAAATGTACCTCAAGCAAAAAATAAAAATGCTTGAGCAAATAAAAATGTATTTAGTGCGCAGAAAGCTCATGGGTCTGACTGTGCAGAAAGCAGGAACTATGGAGTGTTGATATGGATGCAGCAAACATGCAAACACTTTTACTGTGCACAAAATACATTTCTTTTCAAGCTATTCTACTTTTGCTTGAGTTTATTTTATTTTCAAAAGATAATGTCTGTGCTTGTAAAATATATTTACTGTCCTCAAAAACTGCCTTTGCGACCTCAAAATCAAGACACAAATATAACTGTTATGTCAAGATGATTTACTGTACACCATGGAACAGTGTGTGTGTGTGTGTGTGTGTGTGTGTGTGTGTGTGTGTGTGTGTGTGTGTGTGTGTGTGTGTGTGTGTGTGTGTTTAAGTGTATGAGTGTGTGTGTGTGTGAGTGTGTGTGTGTGTGCTGCCTTTTCCAGGGCCGCAAGGTTACGGTTATGTTCCCAAATTGTAAAAGTGACGATTTCAAGTTTATTTGTGAGGGGTTTGATGTCTGTTTGGGAATCTCAGTGTAGACATATTCTCTCTTTGCTTGCATGGGTTTTCTCTGGTTTTCTTCCTGCTACCAAAAACATTGGTTAACTGGTTACTCTGAATCAGTCCAAAGTGCGGCCCGGGGGCCATTAGCTGCCTGCCCTTTGTATGAAATCCTGGACGGGACTGACTCAGAGGGGTGTATCCATCCATCCATCCATTTTCTACCGCTTATTCCCTTTTGGGGTCGCTGGAGCCTATCTCAGCTACAATCGGGCGGAAGGCGGGGTACACCCTGGACAAGTCGCCACCTCATCGCAGGGCCAACACAGATAGACAGACAACATTCACACTCACATTCACACACTAGGGCCAATTTAGTGTTGCCAATCAACCTATCCCCAGGTGCATGTTTTTGGAAGTGGGAGGAAGCCGGAGTACCCGGAGGGAACCCACGCAGTCACGGGGAGAACATGCAAACTCCACACAGAAAGATCCCGAGCCCGGGATTGAACCCAAGACTACTCAGGACCTTCGTATTGTGAGGCAGATGCACCAGAGGGGTGTAATGGCTCGTTAACAACGATTTGATGCGATTCAGAATTTGTGGTTGCCAATATGATTCAGGGACAATACATTTTTTTAGATTGACACGATGAAATCGACTCAGTAACTTTTTAGCAAAAAAAAATCCAACCAAAGTGACTTTACGGCCAGTGCATTCACATCTTGTTCGAACAAAATGCAACCAACACTTTAAGTTGAATTAACACATCTTATCTGCTCACATTTTCAACATTCAAGCAATTCTCAATACAACTACAGTGAACAACATTTTAACCTGCTCAACAAAGTTCTCCAAGAGTTCCCAAATTTGTGTTCTTTTGTAACTTAAAGTTGTGTTGCTGCTTCATATTATTGTGTTGTTTTTATCTGTTGTTGCTTTTGCAATCATGTTGTAGCCGCTGGACTATCCGCAATTTTTTGTTTCAATGACGCAACAGATCGGCACAGAGACTTAATGTTTAACATCTTTATTTTTAAAAGTCCTATACCTCACATAAAGTATGCCATTCTTAAATCCAATGTTTTCCTTTTTCTAGTATCGCTAAAAACGATCGACTCCCTTTTAAAAGGATCGATACCTATCTTCCGAAAGGCAAACTTCCCGACCACATACCTTTATACCGTATTTTTCGGACAATAAGTCGCAGTTTTTTTCATAGTTTGGTCGGGCTCCAGTGCGACTTATATATGTTTTTTTCCTTCTTTATTATGCAATTTCGGCAGGTGCGACTTATACTCCGGTGCGACTTACACTCTGAAAAATACGGTACTTGAAATTTTGGAATATTAATCAATCCATCGACATATCGATCAATCGTTACACCCTTCTGAATATTAAGATGAGGCTGCCATCTGAGGGCTTCTGTGACTGTAATGTATAGCCCACGATAAAAATGAGTTTGACGCCCCTGGTTCCAGAATGTACCTGTCTCTCCCTCAAAGTCACGCAGGCTCCAGCTCACCTTTGACCTATGTGAAGACACAGTCTCGAACATGTATTGATGTATGGACGATTACTGTCATGTTGGCCAATAACGTAATGAAGTGCTTCAGACAAACCGGTTGACTCAACATCAAAATACAATTTAAAACAAACTATATGAGGAAATTAAAGAGAGTGGGATCAATTACAGTTAGAGAAGTCTTTAATTCGTTTTTCAAGCCACTTTTTGCTTGCACCAGTAAGTTTACAAGCAATGTGAAGAAGGCCGAGGAAAACCCCACCTCCTTGAACAGAAGGATAAGACAAGTGTGGACTGTTGTCAGTCATGGTAACATCAAAATAACGACAAGGTAAGTGTTAGTTGCTTTTGCATCATTTACATGGAAGCAAATAACAAGAAAGAGACCTCAAATTCTTACACAATAAACAAGCATATTAATGTCTTGTGAGGAAAAATATGTCCATTAGTTCCTATTACTGAGCTCCAAGGGAACTGTATGTGCACTCCAGGCGTTGAAAGTACACAGTTTGTTGCCATGTTGTCAAAGTCAATAGCCAAGAGTAAACATATACTTTGAGGGTACTTTATTCACAAGTGAGGTAAATGATAAAATAATCAAATGTTTTGTCTTTTGATTGAATGCTGATTATAAATATATAATTCCCCATCTTGGAGTGTCACTTAAAACATCGGAATCAGTCTGTAAAACATTTTTGAATCTACCTGCTGGGTCAAACTTATTCACTTCCACACATCTTTGTCAAACATATTAGTATGAATATTAACCATGACAGTGACAATGATATACTCTACAAAGAATGAAAAAAGTCGAAGCCTTCCACAATGGATGCCTCAGGAAACTCTGTTGAATCTTCTGGCCCGAGAAAATATCCAATGCACATCTATACAAGAAGACCAAGTGCAACAGTGTGGTGCTAGAGATCAAATGCCGCCGATTCCAATGGCTTGGGCATGTTCTGAGGATGGACCAAGACCGCATCCCCAAGATTGCACTACGTTGGACTCCACCTGGGAAAAGGAAGCAAGGCCGGCCCAAGAACACGTGGCAGCGTACGGTGACAGCTGAGCTGAAGGAGATGAACCTAACCTGGGGCGAGGCACAGCATGTTGCTCAAGACAGGTCCAGATGGAGGCAGATCGTCGAAGCCTTATGTCCCGTCACAAAGAGGATTAAGTAAGTAAGTAACAAAGAATGAAACTTCATTGTCTGAGCTTTGTTCCCACTGCCTTCTGTTGAGAATTGTAGTGCCACCCTGTGGTGATAATGGTGTATCAGTAAATTGAGGATATGTGGTGGTTCAAATGAGCACTATGGGAAGAAAACATTCTTCGATCAATCAATAAATCAATCAATCAATCAATCAATGTATTTATTTGGACCATGTTAAAACATTGTACAGCACAATGAACAATAATGCTTGCATTTCACAATTCAATAGGTCCAAAAAGGAGAAGGAAGATGCAAAGCATTTGATCCCACTCCTGTCCCATAAAAGTGTCTGATATTGTTATAAGACACCTTTCTTCAACATCTTTGTTATACTTTGTGAAAACCATATGCTTATTATACCTCTTAAATTGACTCATATTTGTACATTGCTTAAAGTCATTATCTAATCCATTCCATAATTTAATTCCACATACGGATGTACTAAATACTTTTAATTTTGTGTGGGCGTACAAATGCTTTAACTAATTTTTATTGCTGACATTGTATTTCATATCTCTTGTTGATAATAATTATTTTACATTTTATGAAACTGGTTATTGTTGTTGTATGCATTGTACATGATTATTGCATTCTAAAGTATTCAAGATCTATATATTTTAGTATTTTAGATTTGATTAAAAAAATGAGTTTGTATGTTCCCTACATCCAATATGACTTATCCTAACTGCTCTTTTCTGCAGCACTCCCAGTGAATGAAGTTGTACTTTTTTAATTCTTTTTTCCATACCGCTACAAAACATTTCCTGCATGGGAACACCAAAGAACAGTACAGATTATGGAGTGATTTTTGATTCAAGATTCCGTTTGCCTTATTCAATAATTAATTATTTCTTGCCCCTTACCATTGTATACTTGATGTGTGGTTACCATTTTATTGGCATATAAAACTCGTAAAACGTGTTTTTTCTTACTCTGTCAATGCCGACACCATCTATTTGTATTAAAGTTTGAGTACAATATGTATATTACTTTTTCTGAATAACATTATATGGTTTTGCTTAAATTCAAGGATAATCTGTTTTTATCAAACCATCTCTGAAGTTTATTCATTTCTTGTGACGATCTGTCACTTCATTTCGGTTTGTTTCCATGTTTTTGTATTTACTTCCTGTCAGTGCTCTTATTTTGTTATATTTCCTGTTGGTTCCGCTGAGCACTGTTTTCCCCTCACCTGCCGTTGATTGGCAGCCGGTCCACACCTGCTGCCAATCAGCATATGTCTATTTATGTTTTCACTCGAGCACTCCTCAGTGCTCGACGATAGACTATGTTAGGAACTGTTGTATGCAAGATTGCTACATTTCTCTGTTGTTTTATTATTAAAATCATCTTACCTGCTCATCCTCCTCCTGGTTCTTGCATCTTGGGGTCACACAAACGGCAGCCATGCGAGTTCCTCACATTTCTACCATGATGAGAGGGACAAGCAGTAGAAAATGGATGGATGGATAGTTTTCATTACTTCTTGTAGGTTGTGTCAACTGCAAATAATACCAACATATTTTTGTGGTTTTACTGATGTAATTTATATATAGATTGAACAGTTTTGGTCCAGAACTGACACCTGGCTACACCATAAGATATAGCTAAGCAGTCTGATGTTTGATCTCCTAGCCTTAGGCATTGCTTTCTATTGGTTGGGTATGCTTTTCAACCAGTTTAGAATTACAAACGTTTGTACATCCCTTATGCCATATTGTTCGAGTTTGTAGATTATCATATTTTGATTGATTGTATCGAATGCTTTTGATAGATAAGTCTGCAGCTGCACACTGTTTAGGATCTATTGCGTTAGTAACTACTTCAGTTGTTTCAATTACTGCATGCCATCGATGTTGAGACATTTGAAAAGTTCAAGCGCAACAAAATGATAAACGCCATTCTACACCAGTGGTTCTCAAACTTTTTTCACCAAGTACCACCTCAGAAAACACGTGGCTTGCCAAGTACCACCATAATGACCAACATTAAAATACAGTAGGGTAGTAGGCTTAAGTATTAATTGAAAACAAGGCAGATGTTTTATTTAACAAGTATATTTAATCCTTTTGGACTAAGTCCTATGTTATGTTATGTTCCACATGTAGTTTATTCAATTTCAAACAGATGTTGGGTGGCGTGGCTCAGTTGGTAGAGCAGCTATGTCAGCAACTTGAGGGTTCCTGGTTCGATTCCAGCTATCGCCACCCTAGTAACTGCTGTTGTGTCCTTGGGAGAGACACTTCACTGTCCTTGCTCCTAGTGTCACGCACATTGGTTTAAATGTAGCTTACAGGTTTCACAATGTGTCAGTATGTATGGCGTTTATGACTTTAAAAATTATACAAGTCTAAAAAACTATGACTGCTTTGTTTGTGGATGGGTTCGGGACCTTTGTGTTTATCTGCATAAACTCAGTGGACATCGTGTCGTCAAGGCTACAGTCATGCGCTCTCAGAAATGATACCACCCAAGTTTGGCACCCTGGATGGTGACGGATATCCAATCTAATGTCATCTCAGCACACAATGACTGTAAGGCAGGATTGAGAGAATGCTGTTCTCATGTCGCATCAGTTTTGTTTTATGTGGGTGCTGCAGTTTGCATGAGAGAAGTGAGTACAATTTCTTTTTTTGTGTGAATATAACTACTATCAAAGTTCTTCCACCAAGCACATCAAGTTAATGCAAAGGGGGGCTGTCATTTATTTTAGATGCATTTTTACTTACAACATTTTCCCAATTACCTGAAATGAAATGATCCGAACAATTATAAAGTTGTCATTGCATGTCACAGATCATTGGTTGATTGCAGCTGTCCACGTTTGCCTTTGCTGTTCACTCTTTTTTTCAGCCGCTTCCACCTGTCTAGAAAAATCCATTCGAATTTGATAAAATCTAGTTGTTATCCCTCTCGCCTCGATTGTGGCACTCGACAATCGCACACGTCGTCAGAATTAAGAGTATCACTGGATGAATGATCAGCAAAGATCAGCGTGTTTACAAACGAAACCGAACAATATGGCCACCAGTGTTGGTCATCTTACCTTAAAAAAGTAATTAGTTACAGTTAAAAATTACTTACTTAATTTAAAAGTTACTTAATTCTCTGCACCTGTAAGCCAAAATACAGCCAAATAACCCTTCAGATAAAACGGTATCCAAGTGTTGGTCAAATAAATGACATGCATTCCAGTAAAACTTTTAAAAATGTTCCTGAATGACATTCTAAAGATATACTGCATCTGTGTAGAAATAATGGACTCTTTTCTTAAGCTAATTTTGATAATGCAACAGGGCCGGTTATAGGTAGGCATATATGAGGGGGCAGTCAGAAATGTGAAGGAGGCAAAACCTGTTCCATCATGCTCCAACACTTTGGTTCTGTGCTTATACAGTAGTAACATTGCCGCCTTCTTTATTGAATTTGGTCATTCGCGGCAGTATGTGTCCAACTCCAACCTGGAGAAGTGGACTGCACATCGTCAGCTGTATTCTTCATCCACATGTTATCAACCCTCACAATGTGTATCTTAACTTAATGGCATAATTCTTCAATTTAATTTTACCTTAAGTAGGATCAGAGGTGGGTGGTAACGCGCTACATTTACTCCGTTACATCTACTTGAGTAACTTTTGGGACCAATTGTACTTCTAAGAGTAGTTTTAATGCAACATACTTTTACTTGAGTATATATATAGAGAAAAAACGCTACTTTTACTTCGCTCCATTTATCTACATTCAGCTCGCTACTCGCTACTGATTTTTATCGATCTGTTAATGCACGCTTCGTTTGTTTTGGTTTGTCAGACAGACCTTCAAAGTAGGATCTATGCATGCCTGCGTTTCACCAATCAGATGCAGTCACTGGTGACGTTGGACCAATCAAACAGAGCCAGGCGGTCACACGACCGTCACACGTGGACCCCAACTTAAACAAGTTGAAAAACGTATTGGGGTGTTACCATTTTTTTTTTTTTTAATTTTCAAGATGGCGGCGCGCACAGACGCAGCGGCTTACGGCTCTCCATTTCAGTGCTCTTTCTTCCTTCTTTTCTTCATGTTTTTTTTCCTTTTGTGCACCACCTGTACTGCAAACACCCGGTACACCCTCCAGTCACTCTTGGATATCGGTAACTCGCACCAGATATCTGTTTCGAGCGACTTTCACCACGAGCACAACATCCCAGATGACATAGCGAGAGCACAGGGCTCTCCGTGGTTTGTTGTCGGGTCTGGGAGACGGCGTAGACGGAGGAGGGAGAGGAAGCAGAAGCGTGGCCGCAGGTCCGGCGTCTTGCTCAGGCTTAGGAAACAACCCCACAAGCCACCTCTACCGAGCCTGTTCCTCTCTAATGCCAGATCCCTACAGAAGATGGACGACCTGGAGTTACAACTTGCTGGAAACTGCTATGTTCGGGACTGTTGTGCTATGATTATCACCGAAACCTGGCTTCACCCGGAAATACCCGATGCTAGCATGCATCTAGCCGGACGCACTCTGCTCCGCCTGGACAGAACTAAGGACTCCGGTAAGAGCAGAGGAGGGGGGCTCTGTATCTACGTGCATGAGAACTGGTGCAACAACGGGACAATCACTGAACAGCACTGTTGCCCGGACGTGGAGTACATGTCTGTTAGATGTCGGCCTTTTTTTCTCCCGAGAGAGCTGTCTGTTGTTATCATCACGGCTGTGTATATTCCACCGGACGCCAAAGTAAACACAGCGCTCTCTCTTCTGCTGAACACCGTCAACGAACAGCAGCGGGCCCACCCCGACGGTGTTCATATCATAGCAGGGGATTTTAATAAGGCCAATCTGAAGACTGTACTCCCTAAGTTCTACCAGCACGTGAAGTGTTCTACAAGGGGCAAGAACACCCTGGACCACGTGTATACCAACATAAAGCACGCGTACAGAGCTACACCCCTCCCCCAGCTTGGACAGTCAGACCATCTTTCCCTCCTGCTCTCTCCTACCTACACCCCCATCAGACGCCAGGCCAGGCCTATCACAAAGCCTGTTATGACCTGGCCTGACGATGCACTCCCCAAACTTCAGGACTGCTTCCAACACACAGACTGGGACCTCTTCCAACAACAGGAGCTGGAGACAGCAACAGGAACGGTGCTGGACTACATAAAGTTCTGCATCGGGAATGTGACTGTGGAAAAAACCATCCGGGTTTACCCCAACAAGAAACCCTGGATGACCAGCCAGGTCCGCACACTCCTCAGGGCCCGCGACGCAGCCTTCAGGTCAGGGGACAGGGCACTGTACAGTGTTGCTAGAGCCGACCTGAAGAGAGGGATTAAAAAAGCAAAGGCAGACCACAGGAGGTGCATAGAGTCCCATCTGTCCAGCAAAAACTCACGGGAGGTGTGGCGGGGCATTCATGACATCACGAACTTCAGAGGCTGCAATATGACAACTGCAGATCAGAGTGCGACACTGGCAGAGGAGCTTAACTGTTTCTTTGCCCGTTTCGAAACCCCCCAGCGACACTCATCTGCTCCAGCCCTGCCCCCGCCCCCACCGGGCTCTGGCGCCACTCCACTCACTGTACAGGAGCACAGTGTCAGACGAGTGCTCCTGGCTGTGAACCCCAGGAAGGCTACCGGACCAGACGGAGTACCTGTAAAGGTGCTCAGGACGTGCGCCCACCAGCTCGCTCCCCCCCTCACCAGGATCTTCAACCTTTCCCTGGCTCAGGCAGTCATCCCATCCTGCCTGAAGTCATCTACAATAATCCCGGTGCCGAAGAAGTCTCCCATCACCAGCCTGAATGATTACCGACCAGTGGCCCTCACTCCGGTAATCATGAAGTGCTTCGAGCGACTTGTTCTCCAGCACATCAAGGACCATATCCCTCCAGACTTCGACCCCCACCAGTTCGCATACCGGGCGAACAGGTCCACAGAGGACGCCATCGCTGTTGCTCTCCACTCTGCTCTGAACCACCTGGAGCAGCAGCAGAGCTACGTCCGGATGCTCTCTGTGGACTATAGCTCTGCCTTCAATACAATAATCCCGGACAGACTCTGCAATACACTGGACACTCTTGGCCTCCCCCCTCTCACAAACGCCTGGATAAGGGACTTCCTAACGGACCGACCCCAGAATGTGAGACTTGGCCCGCATCTCTCATCCTCCCGCACGCTGAGCATCGGCTCCCCACAGGGCTGTGTGCTGAGCCCCCTCCTCTACTGCCTTTACACCCATGATTGCAGTCCGGCCCACAGTGACAACCTTACCGTCAAGTTCGCCGACGATACCACAGTGGTCGGGCTCATCTCCAGGGGTGACGAGGCTGCCTACATAGAGGAGGTCCTGAAGCTGACGGCCTGGTCTTCGGAGAACAACCTCGCTCTCAACACCAGCAAGACCAGAGAGATCATCGTCGACTTCAGGAGGAGCAGCACCGACCCTGCCCCCCTCTACATCAACGGCGAGCGTGTAGAGAGGGTCCACACCTTCAGGTACCTTGGAGTCCACATCTCTAATGACTTCTCCTGGACAGTCAACACCACATCAATCATCAAGAAGGCTCAGCAGCGGCTACACTTCCTTAGAGTCCTCGGGAAGTACAACCTGAAGCCTGACCTGCTGCTGACCTTCTACCGCTCGTCCATCGAGAGCCTGCTGACCTACTGTATTACGGTATGGTACGGCAGCTGCACTGCAGCAGACAGGGAGAGGCTGCAAAGAGTGGTCAAGACGGCTCAGAAGATCATCGGCCGCCCTCTCCCCTCTCTGACGAACATCTACACCTCCCGCTGCCTCAACAGAGCCAGTGCCATCATCAAGGACAGCACCCACCCTGGCTCTGACCTGTTCCACCTGCTGCCCTCTGGGAAGCGCTACAGGTGCATTAAAACCAAAACAAACAGGCTAAAGAACAGCTTCTTCCCCAGGGCCATAACCATCCTGAACGGACTGCCCCATTGTCCCTCATAACTGCCTTCTCTTCGGTGCAATAACCCATTCCACCAACCACCCTGTTTTTGTTTTGTATTTTCATGTATATATTCATTTCACACCAAATTCATTGCACTTCTACATTTTTTATATTTCTATATATTTGCACATTGTTTTTCTAGCATGCACACATCGCACTGTATGGAATGGCCTCAATCTCGTTACCTTGCGTAATGACAATAAAGCTGATTCTGATTCTGATTCTGATTCTGAATAGTACGGAATATGTACTGTACTGTGCAATCTACTAATAAAAGTTTCAATCAATCAAAAGTGTGAAGGACAAAAGACACTTTTTTATTTCAACCGTACCTCTCTCAAAAGCCTAAAGACTGACCGCACAGTTCCTGTCTTCACAATAAAAGTGCCGCTCCATCGCGCTTGCGCTAACAAAATAAGAGTCTCCGAAAGCCAGTGCAAACAAGCTAGCAAGCTACGGAGTTTGCCGCCAATGTATTTCTTGCATTCTTCCCTGCTTGGCACTCAGCATCAAGAGTTGGAATTGGGGGTTAAATCACCAAAAATGATTCCCGGGCGCGGCGCCGCTGCTGCCCACTGCTCCCCTCACCTCCCAGGGGGTGAGCCAGGGGATGGGTCAAATGCAGAGGACAAATTTCACCACACCTAGTGTGTGTGACAATCATTGGTACTTTAACTTAACTTTAACTTTACACATACAAACTGTAGCACACAAAAAAGCACATTTAATTAAAAAAACGTTATTATGGTCTTACCTTTACTTATAAATGAAGTCCATGCGCAGATCCTTCTGAACAAAAGCATCGACAACTTGTTTATAGAAGTCTTCCTTATCTTTCTTCAGTTTTAATAGTCTCTCTGTCTCGATGGAGATCTTCCTTTAATTACTTCCTGCTTCGATTGAAAGTCCAGTTTAGAAAACTGTTTTATTTTAGATATGTAATCCTCCATGTTAATAGTCCAGGCGAGAGGAAAAAATAAACGATCGCTGCTAACTGTTGCTGCTTGTTGTCACTTATTCTGCAGCCGAGTAGTCGCATGAATGATCTCTAGGATCACTAGCGCCCTCTACCACCAGGAGGCGGGATTACTGCGAGCCTCAGCCAGTGCGTCTTTGCAGCCGTTTTATGATTGTTCAGCACAAGAAACACGTTACACACATACAGTTGTTGACAAAATACACTGTACATTATATACCTCAGCTAACTAAACTATGGAAATGTATAATATAATTCATATAGCAATACGGTCTCACTGCACAGCAGGCCAGCAGTTAGCCGAGTCATTGCGCAATCCATGGTGAGGCTCAACTGGTTGGTGACTCACCGCAAGTCTCTTCTCAGTATTTGAACGGCAAATGTGAAAATTCAGCGATTTTGAATAAAAATAATCTAAAACTGGTGAAGTTAAATGGACAATAACTTTATAATATAATCACTGGATACATATAACAATTTAATTAATTATTTTTCTTTTTATATTTTTTTTCTTTCCATGATGGCATGTGAGGCCCCGCCTCACCTGTTTCCCCTGACTGCACGTCACTGGTGTATGTATATGTATATATGAGGTAGATCACCTCGACTTGGTCATTTATTAAGTAATTGATTAACATTGAAAAACTTATTGGGGTGTTACTATTTAGTGGTCAATTGTATGGAATATGTACTGTACTGTGCAATCTACTAATACAAGTTTCAATCAATCAATCAATCAATCAATCAATCAATCAATGCCTACTGAGCCTATGGTGCTGTTAAGTTATTGTGGCTCAATTTGCCTTAATTTATTTTATTTTAATGTATTATTATTTAATATATATTATTGTTTTAGTTGCTTAAGAGATATTCCTGGCTCTGAATTTGCTCATTGCTATTTTTATGTTTTTGTGCATTATTTATTGCCGTCATCATTAAACAAACAGGTTACTCATCAGTTACTCAGTACTTGAGTAGTTTTTTCACAACATACTTTTTACTTTTACTCAAGTAAATATTTGGGTGACTACTCCTTACTTTTACTTGAGTAATAAATCTCTAAAGTAACAGTACTCTTACTTGTGTTATGATGCGCTGCCCGGATCATATTCTGTTTATGTTTTCAGTTCACTTGTGTTCTCAGCACCTGTTGAGTTTGTGTGTCTCAGTTGCCATGACGGCAGATTACAGTCACCTGCCTCTGGTTAGTGTTCCTGACGCGCACCTGTTGCCCAGGCACTAATCAGAGGGCTATTTAGTTTACGCGCTGGCCTCACTCGGTCTGTTGGTCTCTGACGTCATCCATAGTGGGCGAGATGACGTCATCATTAGGCAGTGGCGTAATGTCAACAGCGCGAGTCTCCCTCTGGCTCACAGCCCAGTCGGAAAATTGTTGGGCACAAACATGAATGGAATTACCAAACCTCAGAGGGGAAGACTGGGCTGCTTTTGGCGTGCTGCTGTCCGGAAGAGGAGTCTTCGGGAGCGACGCGTCCTGACGGCGAGGCGAAGACTCCTTGCTGTCCGCTCACAGCCAGCCCGAACGCGTCAGCGAAAGCGGAGGTCACCCAAGAAGACTTCGGCTCTCGGCAAAGACACACAAACTCAACAGGTGCTGAGAACACAAGTGAACTGAAAACATAAACAGAATATGATCCGGGCAGCGGATCATAACAACTTGAGTACAATGTCTGGCTACTCTACCCACCTCTGAGTAGGACTCCACACACAATAGTCATTATTTACAAAACTGAAAAGTACAGTAATTTTATGTATAATACAAAAATATTCTTCTTAAACTAGCTTATCATCAGGTTAGCTGCATCATGCCTCAAAGTTTATTTATTCTCCACCTATTTACACAGAGAAACTTAAAAACTATTTTTATGCTCCGCCTCTAACTAAGCAGGTATGCATGTGTGTTGTGAAACGGAGTTACGATGCATGCCGTAGAAGCAGCAAACACACATAGCTGTGTGTGTGAATGGGTAAATGTGGAAGTAGTGTCAAAGCGCTTTGAGTACCTTGAAGGTAGAAAAGCGCTATACAAGTACAACCCATAGATGTCACAATGGCTCGACCTGCTGATGGCATCATATAGCATCAAAAAGTGTCCTCTTCACTTTCCCTCAGGTGTTCATATATTACGACGTGGAACAATCATACATTTTTGTTTTGGCGCCACTGGCGAGAATTTTGACTTCCTCATCTGACAAAGAAAACCACCTGATTGGCCGTACTTTATCGCCTATCCCCCACCAGTCCCTCATATTTGACGCTATTAACGAACTGTGATTGGATTTATTCCAAACTTGTCCCACCCATCTACAAGATTAAATTGAATATGATTGAATTTCGTTCATGTCAATATTTTTGTCTGCACTGGTTTACTGAGGGCTGAGGGGACAAAGGGTGTGGGTGTCTGACTCCCCGAGCGCTGAAAGCCAAGAGACAGCGATGAGGGAAGATGATACTAGTGTATCTTGTCCTGTTTTCAGCGGATTTCTCCATTACTGCCGATCATTTTGTCATCATCATCCTTGCTTTTTGATGTGTGGCCGAAACCTGACACTTTGCGCTTCATTCAACCAAACTGTAATGAGTGCCACTTCACATCAAAAGTAACGGCAATGGCGTTGCAAAGATGGGAACAGTAATTAATAAGATTACTCGTTACTGGAAATATAACGCCATTTGTAACGCTGTTATTCATTAACATTGTCATTACCAACACTGATGGCTGCCGGCATTGCATTGGGGGAAATCTGGAAAAATCTGACACTCTTATCCATTTGTCGAGCACCTTGGCGATATACACGGCAGTGTGGGACCCACGGAATACACTGGCATGCGAAACAGCACCTAACGCTCCTTGTATGACCCCATGTGCTGTTAGGTTAATCACTGATAAAGACGTGACATCATCGCTCCAAATAGCTGTCGTGAAGCTGACAGAGCCTGCGCCTTGTAATTTTGTGGAGATGAGTTCTGCAACTGTAAGTAAGTACCGGTAAGTAAATTTTATTTATAAAGCCCTTTTCACAGATACAATCACAAAGCGCTGCACAAAACATAGGTAAAGTAAAACAACAATTCAATTTAAAACAACATGGGCAACATCATACAAAGAATACAAAGTTGATGATAAAATGATAATTAAAAGGTGCATTAACTAAAAGCTTTTTTTTTTTTTTTTAACTAAAAGCTTTAATAAAAAAAGAAGTTTTCAAATGTTTCTTAAAAGTTTCAACACAGTCAAGATCACGGAGGGTCTGGTGCAAATTGTTCCAGAGTCTGGGAGCTATAGCCTGGAATGCCAGGTCTCCACGGGTTTTAAAACGAGTTTTCGGTATCTTTAGAGCAGTGGTTCTCAACCTTTTTTCAGTGATGTACCCCCTGTGAACATTTTTTTAATTCAAGTACCCCCTAATCAGAGCAAAGCATTTTTGGTTGAAAAAAAGAGATACAGAAGTAAAATACAGCACTATGTCATCAAAATTGTATAATAGTGCAAAATATTGCTCATTTGTAGTGGTCTTTCTTGAACTATTTGGAAAAAAAGATATAAAAATAACTAAAAACTTGTTGAAAAATAAACAAGTGATTCAATTATAAATAAAGATTTCTACACATAAAAGTAATCATCAACTTAAAGTGCCCTCTTTGGGGATTGTAATAGAGATCCATCTGGATTCATGAACTTAATTCTAAACATTTCTTCACAAAAAAATAAATCTTTAACATCAACATTTATGCAACATGTCCACAAAAAATCTAGCTGTCAACACTGAATATTGCATTTCTTTTCACAGTTCTTTTTGACAGACATTTTAGTGAGAAACCTGAGCATGTGCTTCACTGAGTTTATGAACTTACATTCATATTTTGTTGAAGTGTTATTCAATAAATATATTTATAAAGGATTTTTGAATTGTTGCTATTTTTAGAATATTTAAAAAAAATCTCACGTACCCCCATTTGAGAACCACTGCTTTAGAGGACCCTGGCCTGAAGACTGGAGGCTGTGCCCTGAAGAGTGGGGGCATAACAAGTCAGTGATGTACTGAGGGGCCCAACCATGCAACACACGGAATGTCAGGACTAAAATTTTAAACTCAATGCGGAATTTAACTGGAAGCCAATGAAGACTGGATAAAACAGAGGTTATTTGGGCTGGTCTTTGGTGCACCGGTCAGAAGTCTGGTAGCTGCATTTTGTACTGTCTGAAGTCTCTTTAGCGTTGACTTGTTGAAAAGGGTGAAAAGCGTTATACAGGCCTGGAAGGGCTGTTTGGGTCATGCATTTACCACCAGGAAAGCAGTAATGCGGCGCCACATACGCCATTGGCCATTCATAGTATCGATCATCCAATACTATGAATTCAATTTGTTTACCGCAAATGCCAAATGTACATTGGGATTCTTGGGCTTGAATGAATCTGCCAGGGGTTGTTGTTTTCGTCCCGCCTCATTAGCTTTAGCCACCATAACTTTGTTAGGTGCGTCTGCATGGCGGGCTTTCAAGTGCTTCTTTAAGTTGCTTGTATTGAAACGTCCTACATGTGTCTAAATAGAGGTGTTGCAAAGTTTGTATGTTGCCACCAACATGCTGTTTTTGCTTTGGTCTTCCATTTCTGGTGAAAAAGAGGCAAAGAAGAAGTAATTTCCGTGTAGCAACATTAGCATGCTTGCAGATGTATTAGCTTGTGCATGCTCTATTTAGGTCGTAGACCCGAGTTGTTTTACCAAATACGTATTAGTATGGTATCAGAAATTGTTAAAAGTACTCACTGACATCAATACCTCCACAAAGGGCTGTATCAGCATCGGAACATCCCTGTATTTACAAACCCCGTTTCCATATGAGTTGGGAAATTGTGTTAGATGTAAATATAAACGGAATACAATGATTTGCAAATAATTTTCAACCCATATTCAGTTGAATATGCTACAAAGACAACATATTTGATGTTGAAACTGATAAACTTTTTTTTTTTTGCAAATAATCATTAACTTTAGAATTTGATGCCAGCAACACGTGACAAAGAAGTTGGGAAAGGTGGCAATAAATACTGATAAAGTTGGGGAATGCTCATCAAACACTTATTTGGAACATCCCACAGGTGAACAGGCAAATTGGGAACATGTGGGTGCCATGATTGGGTATAAAAGTAGATTCCATGAACTGCTCAGTCATTCACAAACAAGGATGGGGTGAGGGTCACCACTTTGTCAACAAATGCGTGAGCAAATTGTTGAACAGTTAAAGAAAAACCTTTCTCAACCAGCTATTGCAAGGAATTTAGGGATTTCACCATCTACGGTCCGTAATATCATCAAAGGGTTCAGAGAATCTGGAGAAATTACTGCACGTAAGCAGCTAAGCCCGTGACCTTCGATCCCTCAGGCTGTACTGCATCAACAAGCGACATCAGTGTGTAAAGGATATCACCACATGGGCTCAGGAACACTTCAGAAACCCACTGTCAATAACTACAGTTGGTCGCTACATCTGTAAGTGGAAGTTAAAACTCTCCTATGCAAGGCGAAAACCGTTCATCAACAACACCCAGAAACGCCGTCGGCTTCGCTGGGCCTGATATCATCTAAGATGGACTGATACAAAGTGGAAAAGTGTTCTGTTGTTTGACGAGTCCACTTTTCAAATTGTTTTTGTAAACTGTGGACGTCGTGTTCTCCGGACCAAAGAGGAAAAGAACCATTGTTATAGGCGCGAAGTTGAAAAACCAGCATCTGTGATGGTATGGGGGTGTACTAGTGCCCAAGACATGGGTAACTTACACATCTGTGAAGGCACCATTAATGCTGAAAGGTACATACAGGTTTTGGAGCAACATATGTTGCCATCCGAGCAACGTTACCATGGACGCCCCTGCTTATTTCAGCAAGACAATGAAAAGCCACGTGTTACATCAACGTGGCTTAATAGTAAAATAGTGCGGGTACTAGACTGGCCTGCCTGTAGTCCAGACCTGTCTCCAATTGAAACTGTGTGGCACATTATGAAGCCTAAAATACCACAACGGAGACCTACGCATTGTTGAACAACTTAAGCTGTACATCAAGCAAGAATGGGAAATAATTCCACCTGAGAAGCTTAAAAAAGTGTCTCCTCAGTTCCCAAACGTTTACTGAGTGTTGTTAAAAGGAAAGGCCATGTAACACAGTGGTGAACATGCCCTTTCCCAACTACTTTGTCACATGTTGCAGCCATGAAATTGTAAGTTAATTATTATTTGCAAAAAAAAAAAATAAGTTTATGAGTTTGAACATCAAATATCTTGTCTTTGTAGTGCATTCAATTGAATATGGGTTGAAAAGGATTTGCAAATCATTGTATTCCGTTTATATTTACATCTAACACAATTTCCCAACTCATATGGATTGGACACAGCTGTGCACGTCTCACAACTCCGCCCACAGGGAAACGCAGGAACTCTAGGAAGAAGACAAACAATAAGAGCCAGGTATGCTGCACCAGCAAAGGCAAACTGAACACAAACCACAAGATGGCAGCAGGCGGTGACAATATACACACACACACAGAGTGTATATATATATATATATATATATATATATATATATATATATATATATATATATATATATATATATATATACATACAAATAAATATATATATATATATATCCATCCATCCATCCATCCATTTTCTACCGCATATTCTCTTTTGGGGTCGCGGGGGGCGCTGGAGCCTATCTCAGCTACAATATATATATATATATATATATATATATATATATATATATATATATATATATATATATATATATATATACATATATATATATATATATATATATATATATATATATATATATATATATATATATATATATATATATATATCCTATCTCAGCTACAATATATATATATATATATATATATATATATATATATGTATATATATATATATATATACTCCTCTCTGAGCTGCCACCTTACCGTGGTAGAGGAGTTTGCGTGTCCCAATGATCCTAGGAGCTATGTTGTCCGGGGGCTTCCATGCCCCCTGGTAGGGTCTCCCAAGACAAACAGGTCCTAGGTGAGGGATCGGACAAAGAGCAGCTCGAAGACTTCTATGGAAATGCAAGAACCGAGACTCAGATTTCCCTCGCCCGGACGCGGGTCACCGGGGCCCCCCTCCGGAGCCCCCCTCCGGAGCCAGGCCCGGAGTTGGGGCACGATGGCGAGCGCCTGGTGGCCGGGCCTGTCCCCATGGGGCCCGGCCGGGCACAGCCCGAAGAGGCAACGTGGGTCCCCCCTCCAATGGGCTCACCACCCATAGCAGGGGCCATAGAGGTCGGGTGCAATGTGAGCTGGGCGGCAGCCGAAGGCAGGGCACTTGGCGGTCCGATCCTCGGCTACAGAAGCTAGCTCTTGGGACGTGGAACGTCACCTCGCTGGGGGGGAAGGAGCCTGAACTAGTGCGAGAGGTAGAGAAGTTCCGGTTGGATATAGTTGGACTCACCTCAACGCACACCAAGGGCTCCGGAACCAGTTCTCTCGAGAGGGGCTGGACTCTCTTCCACTCTGGCGTTGCCAGCAGTGAGAGGCGACGGGCTGGGGTGGCAATTCTTGTTTCCCCCCGGCTCAGAGCCTGCACGTTGGAGTTCATCCCGGTGGACGAGAGGGTAGCTTCCCTCCGCCTTCGGGTGGGGGAACGGGTCCTGACTGTTGTTCAGAGTACCCACCCTTTTTGGATTCACTCGAGGGAGTACTTGAGGGTGCTCCCCCGGGTGATTCCCTCGTTCTACTGGGGGACTTCAACGCTCATATTGGCAACGACAGTGAAACCTGGAGAGGCGTGATTGGGAAGAATGGCCGCCCGGATCTGAACCCGAGTGGTGTTTTGTTATTGGACTTTTGTGCCCGTCACGGATTGTCCATAACGAACATCATGTTCAAGCATAAGGGTGTCCATATGTGCACTTGGCACCAGGACACCCTAGGCCGCAGTTCTATGATCGACTTTGTAGTTGTGTCATCGGATTTGCGGCCTCATGTTTTGGACACTCGGGTGAAGAGAGGGGCGGAGCTTTCTACCGATCACCACTTGGTGGTAAGTTGGCTGCGATGGTGGGGGGGGATGCCGGACAGACCTGGCAGGCCCAAACGCATTGTGAGGGTTTGCTGGGAACGTCTGGCAGAGTCTCCTGTCAGAGAGAGTTTCAATTCCCACCTCCGGAAGAACTTTGAACATGTCACGAAAGAGGTGCTGGACATTGAGTCCGAGTGGACCATGTTCCGCACCTCTATTGTCGAGGCGGCTGATTGGAGCTGTGGCCGCAAGGTAGTTGGTGCCTGTCGTGGCGGTAATCCTAGAACCCGTTGGTGGACACCGGCGGTGAGGGATGCCGTCAAGCTGAAGAAGGAGTCCTATCGGGTTCTTTTGGCTCATGGGACTCCTGAGGCAGCGGACAGGTACCGACAGGCCAAGCGGTATTCGGCTTCAGCGGTCGCGGAGGAAAAAACTCGGACATGGGAGGAGTTCGGAGAAGCCATGGAAAACGACTTCCGGACGGCTTCGAAGCGATTCTGGACCACCATCCGCCGCCTCAGGAAGGGGAAGCAGTGCACTACCAACACCGTGTATGGTGCGGATGGTGTTCTGCTGACCTCGACTGCGGAAGTTGTGGATCGGTGGAGGGAATACTTCGAAGACCTCCTCAATCCCACCAACACGTCTTCCTATGAGGAAGCAGTGCCTGGGGAGTCTGTGGTGGGCTCTCCTATTTCTGGGGCTGAGGTTGCTGAGGTAGTTAAAAAGCTCCTCGGTGGCAAGGCCCCGGGGGTGGATGAGACCCGCCCGGAGTTCCTTAAGGCTCTGGATGCTGTGGGGCTGTCTTGGTTGACAAGACTCTGCAGCATCGCGTGGACATCGGGGGCAGTACCTTTGGATTGGCAGACCGGGGTGGTGGTTCCTCTCTTTAAAAAGGGGGACCGGAGGGTGTGTTCTAACTATCGTGGGATCACACTCCTCAGCCTTCCCGGTAAGGTCTATTCAGGTGTACTGGAGAGGAGGCTACGCCGGATAGTCGAACCTCGGATTCAGGAGGAACAGTGTGGTTTTCGTCCTGGTCGTGGAACTGTGGACTAGCTCTATACTCTCGGCAGGGTCCTTGAGGGTGCATGGGAGTTTGCCCAACCAGTCTACATGTGCTTTGTGGACTTGGAGAAGGCATTTGACCGTGTCCCTCGGGAAGTCCTGTGGGGAGTGCTCAGAGAGTATGGGGTTTCGGACTGTCTGATTGTGGCGGTCCGCTCCCTGTATGATCAGTGTCAGAGCTTGGTTCGCATTGCCGGCAGTAAGTCGGACACGTTTCCGGTGAGGGTTGGACTCCGCCAAGGCTGCCTTTTGTCACCGATTCTGTTCATAACTTTTATGGACAGAATTTCTAGGCGCAGTCAAGGCGTTGAGGGGATTCGGTTTGGTGGCTGCAGGATTAGGTCTCTGCTTTTTGCAGATGATGTGGTCCTGATGGCTTCATCTAGCCAGGATCTTCAGCTCTCACTGGATCGGTTCGCAGCTGAGTGTGAAGCGACTGGGATGAGAATCAGCACCTCCAAGTCCGAGTCCATGGTTCTCGCCCGGAAAAGGGTGGCGTGCCATCTCCGGGTTGGGGAGGAGATCTTTCCCCAAGTGGAGGAGTTCAAGTACCTCGGAGTCTTGTTCACGAGTGAGGGAAGAGTGGATCGGGAGATCGACAGGCGGATCGGTGCGGCGTCTTCAGTAATGCGGACGCTGTATCGATCCGTTGTGGTGAAGAAGGAGCTAAGCCGGAAGGCAAAGCTCTCAATTTACCGGTCGATCTACGTTCCCATCCTCACCTATGGTCATGAGCTTTGGGTTATGACCGAAAGGACAAGATCACGGGTACAAGCGGCCGAAATGAGTTTCCTCCGTCGGGTGGCGGGGCTCTCCCTTAGAGATAGGGTGAGAAGCTCTGTCATCCGGGGAGAGCTCAAAGTAAAGCCGCTGCTCCTCCACATCGAGAGGAGCCAGATGAGGTGGTTCGGGCATCTAGTCAGGATGCCACCCGAGCGCCTCCCTAGGGAGTTGTTTAGGGCACGTCCGACCGGTAGGAGGCCACGAGGAAGACCCAGGACACGTTGGGAAGACTATGTCTCCCGGCTGGCCTGGGAACGCCTCGGGATCCCCCAGGAGGAGCTGGACGAAGTGGCTGGGGAGAGGGAAGTCTGGGCTTCCCTGCTTAGACCTCGGATAAGCGGAAGAAGATGGATGGATAGATGGATGGATATATATATATATATATATATATATATATATATATATATATATATATATATATATATATATATATGACTGGACAATTAGTTTGCAATACCTAAATGTTTTTAAACAGTATGCTTTTTAAACAGCTCAACAAAAAAAGGACATTACCACGCTTTAAACAAGAATTTCTGTTTAAAATATATATACATATATACATATATATATTTAAAAAAAAAAAAAAATAAATAAATATATATATATATATATATATATATATATATATATATATATATATATATATATATATATATATATATATATATATATATATATCCATCCATCTTCTTCCACTTATCCGAGGTCGGGTCGCGGGGGCAGCAGCCTAAGCAGGGAAACCCAGACTTCCCTCTCCCCAGCCACTTCGTCCAGCTCCTCCCGGGGGATCCCGAGGTGTTCCCAGGCCAGCCGGGAGACATAGTCTTCCCAACGTGTCCTGGGTCTTCCTCGTGGCCTCCTACCGGTCGGACGTGCCCTAAACAACTCCCTAGGGAGGCGCTCGGGTGGCATCCTGACTAGATGCCTGAACCACCTCATCTGGCTCCTCTCGATGTGGAGGAGCAGCGGCTTTACTTTGAGCTCTCCCCGGATGACAGAGCTTCTCGCCCTATCTCTAAGGGAGAGCCCCGCCACCCGGCGGAGGAAACTCATTTCGGCCGCTTGTACCCGTGATCTTGTCCTTTCGGTCATAACCCAAAGCTCATGACCATAGGTGAGGATGGGAACGTAGATCGACCGGTAAATTGAGAGCTTTGCCTTCCGGCTCAGCTCCTTCTTCACCACAACGGATCGATACAGCGTCCGCATTACTGAAGACGCCGCACCGATCCGCCTGTCGATCTCACGATCCACTCTTCCCTCACTCGTGAACAAGACTCTGAGGTACTTGAACTCCTCCACTTGGGGCAAGATCTCCTCCCCAACCCGGAGATGGCACGCCACCCTTTTCCGGGCGAGAACCATGGACTCGGACTTGGAGGTGCTGATTCTCATCCCAGTCGCTTCACACTCAGCTGCGAACCGATCCAGTGAGAGCTGAAGATCCTGGCTAGATGAAGCCATCAGGACCACATCATCTGCAAAAAGCAGAGACCTAATCCTGCAGCCACCAAACCGAATCCCCTCAACGCCTTGACTGCGCCTAGAAATTCTGTCCATAAAAGTTATGAACAGAATCGGTGACAAAGGGCAGCCTTGGCGGAGTCCAACCCTCACCGGAAACGGGTCCGACTTACTGCCGGCAATGCGAACCAAGCTCTGACACTGATCATACAGGGAGCGGACCGCCACAATCAGACAGTCCGAAACCCCATATTCTCTGAGCACTCCCCACAGGACTTCCCGAGGGACACGGTCGAATGCCTTCTCCAAGTCCACAAAGCACATGTAGACTGGTTGGGCAAACTCCCATGCACCCTCAAGGACCCTGCCGAGAGTATAGAGCTGGTCCACAGTTCCACGACCAGGACGAAAACCACACTGTTCCTCCTGAATCCGAGGTTCGACTGTCCGGCGTAGCCTCCTCTCCAGTACACCTGAATAGACCTTACCGGGAAGGCTGAGGAGTGTGATCCCACGATAGTTAGAACACACCCTCCGGTCCCCCTTTTTAAAGAGAGGAACCACCACCCCGGTCTGCCAATCCAAAGGTACTGCCCCCGATGTCCACGTGATGCTGCAGAGTCTTGTCAACCAAGACAGCCCCACAGCATCCAGAGCCTTAAGGAACTCCGGGCGGATCTCATCCACCCCCGGGGCCTTGCCACCGAGGAGCTTTTTAACTACCTCAGCAACCTCAGCCCCAGAAATAGGAGAGCCCACCACAGACTCCCCAGGCACTGCTTCCTCATAGGAAGACGTGTTGGTGGGATTGAGGAGGTCTTCGAAGTATTCCCTCCACCGATCCACAACTTCCGCAGTCGAGGTCAGCAGAACACCATCCGCACCATACACGGTGTTGGTAGTGCACTGCTTCCCCTTCCTGAGGCGGCGGATGGTGGTCCAGAATCGCTTCGAAGCCGTCCGGAAGTCGTTTTCCATGGCTTCCCCGAACTCCTCCCATGTCCGAGTTTTTGCCTCCGCGATCGCTGAAGCCGCACACCGCTTGGCCTGTCGGTACCTGTCCGCTGCCTCAGGAGTCCCATGAGCCAAAAGAACCCGATAGGACTCCTTCTTCAGCTTGACGGCATCCCTCACCGCCGGTGTCCACCAACGGGTTCTAGGATTACCGCCACGACAGGCACCAACTACCTTGCGGCCACAGCTCCAATCAGCCGCCTCGACAATAGAGGTGCGGAACATGGTCCACTCGGACTCAATGTCCAGCACCTCTTTCGGGACATGTTCAAAGTTCTTCCGGAGGTGGGAATTGAAACTCTCTCTGACAGGAGACTCTGCCAGACGTTCCCAGCAAACCCTCACAATGCGTTTGGGCCTGCCAGGTCTGTCCGGCATCCTCCCCCACCATCGCAGCCAACTCACCACCAAGTGGTGATCGGTAGAAAGCTCCGCCCCTCTCTTCACCCGAGTGTCCAAAACATGAGGTCGCAAATCCGATGACACAACTACAAAGTCGATCATAGAACTGCGGCCTAGGGTGTCCTGGTGCCAAGTGCACATATGGACACCCTTATGCTTGAACATGGTGTTCGTTATGGACAATCCGTGACGGGCACAAAAGTCCAATAACAAAACACCACTCGGGTTCAGATCCGGGCGGCCATTCTTCCCAATCACGCCTCTCCAGGTTTCACTGTCGTTGCCAATATGAGCGTTGAAGTCCCCCAGTAGAACGAGGGAATCACCCGGGGGAGCACCCTCAAGTACTCCCTCGAGTGAATCCAAAAAGGGTGGGTACTCTGAGCTGCTGTTTGGCGCGCAAGCGCAAACAACAGTCAGGACGCGTCCCCCCACCCGAAGGCGGAGAGAAGCTACCCTCTCGTCCACCGGGTTGAACTCCAACGTGCAGGCTCTGAGCCGGGGGGAAACAAGAATTGCCACCCCAGCCCGTCGCCTCTCACTGCTGGCAACGCCAAAGTGGAAGAGAGTCCAGCCCCTCTCGAGAGAACTGGTTCCGGAGCCCTTGCTGTGCGTTGAGGTGAGTCCGACTATATCCAACCGGAACTTCTCTACCTCTCGCACTAGCTCAGGCTCCTTCCCCCCAGCGAGGTGACGTTCCACGTCCCAAGAGCTAGCTTCTGTAGCCGAGGATCGGACCGCCAAGTGCCCTGCCTTCGGCTGCCGCCCAGCTCATATTGCACCCGACCTCTATGGCCCCTGCTATGGGTGGTGAGCCCATTGGAGGGGGGACCCACGTTGCCTCTTCGGGCTGTGCCCGGCCGGGCCCCATGGGGACAGGCCCGGCCACCAGGCGCTCGCCATCGTGCCCCAACTCCGGGCCTGGCTCCGGAGGGGGGCCCCGGTGACCCGCGTCCGGGCGAGGGAAATCTGAGTCTCGGTTCTTGCATTTCCATAGAAGTCTTCGAGCTGCTTTTTGTCCGATCCCTCACCTAGGACCTGTTTGTCTTGGGAGACCCTACCAGGGGGCATGGAAGCCCCCGGACAACATAGCTCCTAGGATCATTGGGACACGCAAACTCCTCTACCACGGTAAGGTGGCAGCTCAGAGAGGAGATATATATATATATATATATATATATATATATATATATATATATATATATATATATATATATATATATATATATATATATATATATATATATATATATATTTATTTATTTATTTATATATAAAAATACATATATATATATATATGTATATATATATATATATATATATATATATATATATATATATATATATATATATATATATATGTATATATATACATATACATACAGTATGCATACATATATGTATATATATGAATGTGTGTATATATACATATATACACACATTATATATATATACAGTATATATTATATATATATATATATATATATATATATATATATATATATATATATTATATATATATATATATATATATATATATATATATATATATATGTATATGTATGTATATTTTAAACAAAAATCCTACATGACTTTCTGACAGAAAAATTGCATTTGTGTCGAAATATTGGTGTGTTTTTTTTAAATGAATTTAGACTATGCAAGCGAAAAATAACCTGTGATTATGTGTGATAAATCCAAATCCAAAAGTGTGATTAATACGATAAAAAAAGATATTGTTTGTTAGCACTAATACGTATGAAGCTTTAGAAGAGAATTTTCCCCAAAACAAAGCACACCACACTAATGAGAGGCCCACGCCCACACACGGAAATTGTCAGCATATGAGATGTATTTCTCTTGGCCAGCAGATGGCAGAAAAATCTTTTTTTGTTGCTGAATAAAACTCACTTATGGAATAGTAGGAGGGGAGCACATTAAGCAGTGGTTAACACTGTTTTATGAAGACCCTATGTTTGATTCTCAAACACAGGGTCTTGTGTGGCATGTTTTGATTGAGCGTGTGTGGACTCTGACTCCAAAAGCATGTGAGTGTGACTTTTTTACAGGTGTGAATGGTGGTCTGCCTTCATGCGTCCATCCTTTGATTGACAGGTGGTCTGTGCAAGGAATAGCTTACTTTTCAACCCGAATTAGATGCAATATACTCCAACTTGCAATAGACCATATAGCAATAACTCAAGTATTGCATATTTCTGTGAAATATTATTTAATTGGACTCACTTTCTTTCTGCAATGGTCACAAATACTTTAATAAATGAAAATTGATCCCGTGTACCAGTAACTTCAAGTATTCGGTGTGAGGTGTTGACTGGTGTTCAGGCAACTGACATAGCTTTCCCTTCATTCCTGCTGGACTGAGAAATAATATCCTTACAAACAACCAGAAGCAACACAAACGTGTCAATATACCAACTAAAAATACATGATGCCTTGAAAGCGTGTTCAGTGGCTCCAAGTCACCATGGCAACGGCAGCCTCAGCAGCCTCACCATGGCTGCATGAAACATTGGAGTGCAGAGCTGATGACTGTCTACTCTTGCAGTGCAGGTCGAGATCCACCAAGTGGCAGAAGAGACTTTCTTATTGCTCAAAATGTTGCGTCTTATTTGACAGGAACATTGTGTTATTGTATTGCAATAATGTTTGTATAATGTGTCCTATGCACCACACAGCAAGTTGGTGTTAAAATCCATTTTAGTCTTTCTCATGCATCCTTAATTCTGCATTCACTTCCTCCCCGCTCTTTTTCACGTGTGTGAGCACACGCACGCACACACACATCAAAGTGCCACTCAGAGTAAGGATGAAGAAGGCCGCTTTGATCTCTTGCTGCTTTCTCTGATTAAAGTTTGGATTTACAGTGCAGACCTACAGACCAGGCAGCCATGACTCCTGTCTGCTGCACTGGAAACCACTCTTCCTCTTGGCCAACCACAGCCTCTGATTGAACACATTCTGCTCTAATCACGGTGAAGCTGGCAGAAGACAAACAAACCTACTACATAAACACAGTGAGACAAATTTCCTTAAAGGAGAACTGTTATGCAAACCCCACTTTTCTTACCTATCGGTACCTGCTGTTGTGTATTTGGTATCTGCATAAGTCCCGAAAAGTTGATATCAAACCAAGGATGCATTGCGTAGATATTTATAAAACAATTGTGCCTTCTTTCATACTTCCTCCAAATAAGCTGTTTGGAATTTGCCCAATTTGTGACGTTTTTTTCCACATGTGTCGGATAGCTCCATATATGGAGAAGTTTTACCCGAAGAGCTTTGCGGTAGCTCGATGTTGGAGTCAATATGTTCCTTCTTGTCCTCTATCATATTGATGTGGGTCAGCCTGGCTCATACATGCACATGCACCCTTCGCTGTTGCCATTTCTATTATACAAAGTAACGTATAGTTCAAACTCATATCTGTCTAGCACAGGGGTCTGCAACCCGCGGCTCCGGAGCCGCATGCGGCTCTTTGATCACTCTGATGCGGCTCAGCTGCATACCAAACAAGAATGACAAATACATTTCGGGAGAACATCTGCACAACATAAACACAACAGAACAAATACCCAGAATCCCATTCAGCCCTGACTCTTCCGGGCTACAATATACACCCCTGCTACCACCAAACCTGCCCCCACCCCAACCCTGCTCCCTCACACATCAACCCCCCCTGTGCGTCGGTTGAGGTGGGCTGGGTTTGGTAGCGGGGGTGTATAATGTAGCCCGGAAGAGTTAGGGCTGCATGGGATTCTGGGTATTTTTCTGTTGTGTTTATGTTGTGTTACGGTGCAGAAATGTGTTTGGCATTTTGTTTGGTGTGGGTTCACAGTGTGGCGCATTATTAGTAAGAGTGTTAAAGTTTTTTATACCGCCACCGTCAGTGTAACCTGTGTGGTTGTTGACCAAGTATGCCTTGCTGTCACTTGTGTGAGCAAGCAGAAGCCCATACAATGTGTGGCTGGGCTGGCACGCTGGTTGTAGTGGGCGCTAAATGCTGTACCATCACGGCACGTTCAAGAGAATAGTTACCTTGAAATTCGTAGTCTGCGGGAAAAATCGTGAGTGTTGACAAGAATGACGCTGTCAAGCACCATTCGCGGGCCACACTAATATTCAATTTTCATATTAAGGTGTGGGCTGCGTGTCTGAGACCCTTGATTTATACATAGCACAAAGCAAAAAAAACAACTTTGTATGCAGTGTTATTTTATTTTAAATTTCAAAAGATTTTGGTGGCTCCCATTGTTTTCTTTAATTTGTGAAACTGGTCAAAATGGCTCTTTGACTGGTAAAGGTTGCCGACCCCTGGTCTAGCATTAAAAGATTACAGTTGGTACAAAATGCGGCTGCTAGACTTTTGATAAGTACAAGAAAGTTTGATCATATTACGCCTATACTGGCTCACCTGCACTGGCTTCCTGTGCACTTAAGATGTGACTTTAAGGTTTTACTACTTACATATAACATACTAAACAGTCTAGATCCATCCTATCTTGCTGATTGTATTGTACCATATGTCCCGGCCAGAAATCTGCGTTCTAATAACTCCGACTTATTAGTAATTCCCAGAGCCCAAAAAAGTCTGCGGGCTATAGAGCGTTTTCTATTCGTGCTCCAGTACTCTGGAATGCCCTCCCGGTAACAGATAGATATGCTACCTTAGTAGAAGCATTTACAAACGTAAGTCCCATCTTAAAACTAATTTGTATACTCTAGCCTTTAAATAGACCCCCCTTTTAGACCAGTTGATCTTTCGTGGAGAGGGGGGGCACAGATTCGGTGACCACAGATGACACGCTAGCTGTCCAAAGTCGGGACCCAGGGTGGACCACTCATCTGTGCATCAGTTGGGGACGTCTCTGCGCTGCTGACCTGTCTCCACTCAAGATGATCTCCTGCTGGCCCCACATCTGCGATCCCCTCCAAGGTTTCTCATTGTATCCCATTGGGTTGAGGGTTTTTTTGCCCTGATGTGGGATCTGAGCCGAGGATGTCGTTGTGGCTTGTGCAGTCCTTTGAGACACTTGTGATTAAGGACTGTATAAATAAACTTTAATTGATTGATTGAGTAGACTCCACATGGAAATGCTAAAAACTACAACATGGTTGACAGGGAGAAGACAAGGTTGAAGGGGAGGCACGTAAATAAGACCGCCCACAAAACAGCGCCTCCTGAAGAGATGGTCAGAAAGTGTTTTGAAGATTGTCTGTAAAACATAATCTATGCAGAATGTTGACCAAAGAACCACTGTTACATGTTATGCTGACCTAGGAAGTGTTTTAAATGTAGAAAACAAATCATAATATGAGCCCTTTAAATGTGTTTTGTAAAGTAGGGTACATGTTATAAAGAGCCATTTTGCAGTCAGCTGCAACGGTGCACACAGTGTTGGTGTATGGTGGGAGGCTTGCTGACGACGCGTAAGCAATAGCGTCGCTGCCAGGCTTCAAAGAAAGTGTTTGCTTGGCAGACATTGCACATTGTACTTTTGCACATTGCACCCACGTTTCATCATGAGCCAATGCTAAATAACATAGCAAATTATATACTGTACTTTCTTTTTGCGCTTTTTATCCCAATGTTTCCCTCCTTCAAGTCTCCCATTTTGCCTTATCTCTCGCTTTCCATGTTGTTTCCCTACACTGCGGTAGTTTCTTTTTTTTTTGCAAGGCAGAGAGAGGTATGTTAGAGAAAGGCGGGGGCCTATGAATAATTGTTGAAGATATTTTTTACTGTGACCCACTTTGGAGTGTATTCCTCCACAGCTCTTTAAGCTCTAATGTAATGTCTATTTTTCATGACTAATCAGCTTTACACAACATATACAAGATTTCCGTTAAGGGTAATGCTTGCATCTAATTAGTGTATTGTGGCCACTGGAAACCCAGAAACATGCAGAGCAGTATTAGTAACTATGTAGAATAGATCCTCTCCATTTGGCTGAAACTTCAAGTACAACAAGCACCAGATCTGCACTGAAACATTCAGCCTCTATGTCCGGCATCTTACAACACAGTGTTTAAAAATTCCAACGAAGAACAATATTAACTGAAGAGAGCGACAAAGTTAGGGCAGCACTATTTGACAGAGTTCAACTTGCTGCAAGCTATGCCGCTGGTGACATATGTTCAACTCTAAAAGAAACACCGGAGCGACAAGGTTGGTAGACCAGAGTTTGACACAGGATGATATGGATGATAGACATGATAAAATATCATCCTTTTGTGTAACACAAACAGAGGTCTATTGAATATTTTTTTAATCAGCCCATTCATTGCTGCTGTATGAACTATAGGCAACCGAGCCAACAAGAAAGTAATGTATTTGGCAAGTTATCATTATGGCAACTATGCACATTTGAATGATCAGCACGAGAGGTGTAACAATACTTGTACTCTAACGGTAATCTGATTTTTCGGCAGAGAAATTTTATTACAGTGAAAAAGCATATACCACACACACAGAACCCATATATTTGTGTGTGTGTGTTTAGATCCATCCATCCATCCATTTTCAACTGCTTGTCCCTCACGGGGTTGTGGGGGTAGCTGGAGGTCATGCGGTGAGGGTCTTGTTTTTTTCTGTCTTGTGAATTTCACGTTTTAATTTGAAAAGTAACTCTTCTGTCAGTCTACCCCAGGGCAGCTGTGGCTATGAAAGTAGCTTACCACCACCAGGTGTGAATGAATGATGGCTTCTCACTTCTCTGTGAAGTGCTTTGAGTGTCTAGAAAAGCGCTATATAAATCTAAGTCATTATTATTATTATTATTATTATTATTATTATCTTCTCTCGTTTCAGGTCACTTGCCCTTCCTTTTGTGTCATCAGTCTGACGTCATCCCTGATCCCTGATCCCTGATTGTTTCCGCCCCCATATGTCTTATAAGCCCACACCTCCCTTTGTTCTGTGCCAGAATATCTCGTTGTTTCATGCCTCTCTAGCCTCATGCCCAAGCCTTGTCTCGTCTCGCTTTTGAGTATCCTGATCCTAAATTCCCTTGTTGGTATTTTGAGTTTTCTTTTCTCCTCCTGAGCAGAGTGATTTTTGTTTATGTCTGGTATCCTTTATCGGAAGGGGGGCTACTGTCAGGCTTGTCACTGACAGTTTGGTTATATTTTGGTTATTCCTCTGTGTGTTTTATTTCCTGTCAGCGCTCTTATTTTTGGTCAGTTTCCTGCTTGTCTCCCTGAGCGCTGTTTCCCCTCAGCTGCGGCTGATTGGCACCTGGCCACACCTGGTGTCAATCAGTTCGCTGCTATTTATACCTGCCTTGCCCTCCAGTCAGTGCTTGACTATTGTAAGCTGTTTCCTGTATGCTGTGGGCTGTTTGCTGGTTGCTGTCTCCAGTTTTCTCGTTTCCTGTTTGCTGGTTCCTGTTCGCTGTTTCCAGTTCACCTGTTTTCCTGGTATCCTGTTTCCTGTCTCCTGGTTCCTGGCTTGTGTTTTTCCTGCATTTTTTGGACATTAAAAATCATGTCTTCCTGTATCAAGCCTGCCATCTCTGCATCTTGGGGTTCGTCACCACCAATACTTGATATAAAGTACCACTGATAGTCTCACACGCACACTAGGTGTGGTGAAATTAACCTCTGTATTTGACCCATCCCCTTGTTTCACCGCTGGGAGGTGAGGGGAGCAGTGAGCAGCAGCGGTGGCCGCACTCGGGAATCATTTTATATATATATATATATATATATATATATATATATATTTGTTACACGGTCTGTGATTGTGAGGAGAGGTGGCCCATTTCGCTTCAAAACAGAACTTTGGATACAACCATGGTAACTTGTTGGTTTTGAAGCAACAAACATTTTTATCATCGGCGCACATCAAGTTTAAAATACCATCTTAAAGTGAAAACACGTACTCAATCCTCTTTGTGAATTATTTTGTAAACAGCTACATTAAAAAAATCTTGTGACTTTTCTCAGGGATATTGTAGACTTGTATGTGTTTTGGAGACTTTTTTGTGTCTTGGAGACTCTGAAGTAAAAGCAACTGAGGAGACGGCTGCTGCCGGTCAGCTGGTGCTTCTACACCGATAGCTGCATGCTAACATGAATGCTCGCTCCATCGACAGGAAGCAGAGGAGAACGATACGCTGGCAAAGTTTACTGGTTCAATGTTGTCAACAAAAATAGCACAGTTAAGTTAAACATAGGCCTTGCTAAACGGACAGCCAACCCATGTAAGACATCTAACATCTGTGGAGACCAAGTCCTGCAAGAAGATGTCATTCATATCACCACAGCTGATCTGTCGAATGATACCTTGAAGAGGCACAATTACAGTAAGGATGAACCAACTGTACTGCAGAAACAAGACAATGAAGTTGCAACTACAGACTGAATGTGAATTCATTTTGCTTTCTGGAGAACGTTGGACATCTGTAAGTAACCATAACAAGCTGGGGTCACATTGTACCAAAAAATAAACCAGCATTGTCATCTGAAAAAGGTAAACAAGCTTGTTTGTTTTAACAACTGTTTAAACTACATAAGAGTAAATGGTGCAGCATGTAAAGTTATTTCAGAGTGTGATTACTACATTATCGATTAGTAACTGTGCCTTGTATGAATAACTAATTTTAACTATACTTATTTTCACCATGTTTTGAGCAAATCAATGACATGCAGGTCAGTAAAACATTTAAAAAACATTCCTGTATGACATTCTGACTACTAAATTGCATTTGTACCCAAATATTGGGGTATACAATTGTCTTTATGCAAGCAAATAATAACCAGTGATTAATCATGATTAATCAAAGGATTAGAGTGTGATTAATCGGATTAAAAGAAAGCATCCTTTGACAGCCCTCATCTACACACACACACACACACACACACACGCACACACACACATATATATTTATATATATATATATATATATATATATATATATATATATATATATATATATATATATATATATATATATATATATATATATGTGTGTATGTGTGTTTAGATCCATCCATTGTCTACCGCTTGTACTTTTTTTTTTCTTTAATAGCCACAAGTCAAATAATAGTTTGTCATATGGAATGTATGTACATATTATATTAATATAATTGATGTATAATTAATAATTGGATATATAATTAATTCAATTGGATGTTAAGAGTATGTGAAAGTTTGTCTCCTACCTTGTTTACTTCTGTAACGACCTTATTAAAGTTTTGTAATCAATCAAAAAAATTTAAAGCAGCTAAAATATGCCATATATCGATAAATGTGGAGTGTTTTACATTTTTCTCATCATGCACTCTAATGGATTTAAATGGGTGTAATTTTGAATTTTTGTGTGGTGTTTGGATGTTTTTTCTAATATCCACAAAGTTCAGTGAGCAGGGTTGTCTTATGTGTGACCATGTGTGTTGACCTTTATGTTAGTTGGATGTTTTAAACATTTTTTTTGACATGTTGCTTTATTGAACTCATGATGTCTCATGGGCCAAATTGAAGATGCTTGACACCCCTGCACTAGCTTAATAAAGTAAGACACTACAAGGGCACACAGGAAAACCATCTCTTCATGGTAAGCTGAGCTTCTCCATGGGTGTACACATAGACATGGGTGTTCAGGGGGCTAGGCAAGGACACTGGGCTTCTGCATGATGATTGGATGAGGCTGGACCCCTTTTTGATTGACCGAGAAATTAGTGTATCAGCAATCTTGAAATATAAAATACGACTGGCACATTTTCCAAGTTTCATTCAATTGCTCAGAGTTGATCTGGAGACTTTTCCAAACCGAGTGGCAACAATTTTTTTTTTTTTTGTCTTTAAAAACGAACTAGCGACACAGCTCACATCTATTTCTGGTGTTATTGGAGACTCTACTGGTGTCTGGAGACTCTGACTTCTGTCGCTCTGCAGTTACTGTCCCCATCAAGCAAAGGTGGCTTAAGTAGCCAAAAATGTACTCAGGTTAAAGTACCATTATTTTAGAGTGGATACAGTTAATAACGTGAGAGCCCAGTTAATAGTAAGGCCAACAGTGGATCCCCTTGTATGTAGACAAGTCAGTAGCGAAGAGAGGTCACCAACTGATGCATAGAGCAGTGGTCCATCCCGGGTCCCAACATGGATCAGCTAGCGCTTCCACCGTGGAAGCTGATCTGTGGCCACCTGATAACCTCTCCATGCAGGAAATGGGGGCAGAGCAAAATAGAGAGACAGCAGATCAACTGGTCTAAAAAGCGGCCTATTTAAAGCCTAGGGTGTATTTGAGTTTCAAGATGGGACTTAAATGTTTCTACTGAGTATCATCTCCAACTGTTACCGGTAGGCCATTCCAGAGTACTGGAGCCTGAAAAGAAAATATTTTTGGGGGGCTCTGGGAATCACTAATAAGCCGGAATTCTTAGAACACAGATTTCTGGCCGGGACAAATGGTACAATACAATCAGCAAGATAGGATGGAGCTAAACTGTGTAGTATATTATAGGTATGTAGTAAAATCTTAAAGTCACATCTCAAGTGAACAGGAAGCCAGTGCAGGTGAGCCAGTATAGGCGTAATATGATACAATTTTCTTGTCCTTGTCAAAAGTCTAGCAGCCGTATTTTGTACCAACTGTAATCTTTTAATGCTGGACATAGGGAGACCTGAAAACAATATGTTACAGTAATTGAGACGAGACGTAACGAACGCATGAACAATGATATCAGCGTCGCTGGTGGACAAAATGGGACGGATTTTAGCGATATTACGGAGATGAAAGAAGGCTGTTTTTGTAACACTCTTAATGTGTGACTCAAACGAGAGAGTTGGGTTGAAGATAGAGATGTCCATTAATGGCTTTTTTGCCGATATCCGATATTGTCCGATATAATTACCGATTCCGATATCAACCGATACCGATATATAAAGTCGTGAAATTAACACATTATTATGCCTAATTTTGTTGTGATGCCCCACTGGATGCATTAAACAATGTAACAAGGTTTTCCAAAATAAATCAACTCAAGTTATGGAAAAAAATGCCAACAAAGTGCTTTTTTTTTTTTAACATGCCTCAAAACAGCAGCTTGGAATTTGGGACATGCCCTGAGAGAGCACGAGGAAGTTGAGCTGGGCGGGGTTGGGTGTATATTGTAGTTTTTCTGAAGAGTTAGTGCTGCAAGGGGTTCTGGGTATTTGTTCTGTTGTGTTTATGTTGTGTTACGGTGCGGACGTTCTCCCGAAATGTGTTTGTCATTCTTGTTTGGTGTGGGTTCACAGTGTGCCCCATATTTTTAACAGTGTTAAAGTTGTTTATACGGCCACCCTCAGTGTGACCTGTATGGCTGTTGACCAAGTATGCTTGCAGTCGCTTGTGTGTGTGAAAAGCCGTAGATATTATGTGATTGGGCCGGCAGGCAAAGGCAATGCTTTTAAGGTTTATTGGCTCTCTGTACTTCTCCCTACGTCCACGTACCACTCCGTACAGCGGCGTTTTAAAAAGTCATACATTTTACTTTTTGAAACCGATTCCGATAATTTCCGATATTACATTTTAAAGCATTTATCGGCCGATAATATCGGCAGTCTGATATTATCGGACATCTCGAGTTGAAGATAATACCGAAATTCTTTACCGAGTCGCTTTGTATAATTGTTTTGTTGTAAATGTTAAGGTGGTATTATCAAAATAAGACCGATAATCAACATTTCCGTTTTCTTCGCGTTATGATGCAAAAAGTTGCTGGACATCCATTGTTTGATTTCATTTAGACACGCCTCCAGGTGACTACACTCTGGCGTGTTGGTCAGCTTTAGAGGCATGTAAATATGTTCACCGAGTGGCAGCATATAGATGCTGAAAAGTACAGGGCCAGGAACCGAACCCTGTGGAACTCAGCACGTTACCTTAACGTACTCCGTGGTCACATTGTTATGAGTGACACATCCTGTCAGTAAGATAGAAGTTAAACCAAGAAAAAGGCAAAATCTCACATTCCAGTACGTGTTTTGATACGTGCTAATAAAATGTTATGATCGACGGTATCGAAAGCAGCGCTAAGATCAAGTAGCAGCAACATGAATGATGCATCAGCATCCATAGTTAGCAATAGATCATTAGTCAGTTTTGTGAGGGTTGTCTGTGTATAGTGATTTTTTGCCCTGAAACCAGACTGAAAGGGTTCACAGAGATTGTTAAATGCTAAGTGTTCATTTAGCTGCTGTGCAACAATTTTTTCAAGGCTTTTCGCGATAAAGGGAAGGTGGGACACCGGCCAGTAATTTGCCATGAGTTCAGAATCGAGATTAGGTCTTTTGAGCAGAGGATAAATAACTGCTGTTTTGAATGCTAGGGGAACAGTACCGGAGGAAAGTGATAAGTTAGTAATATTTAGCCCTAATGGTCCTAATGGTCCTAAACAGCTCCTTGCTAAGTTTCCCAGGAAGTGAGTCAAGTAAACATGTTTGTTTTGTCCCATTTACGAGTGGCAGGAGTTCCTCTAATGTTATTTCTTCAAAAAGAGAGAGTTTATTTTGGAGCTCAATATCTGTCTTACTTACATTCATATCTGTGTTAATAGAACGCAATTGGAGCTGGGACGCATCATCTTGAATCTCTTTTTTAATTAGTTAAATTTCTTTAAAAATAATTGCATAAAGTCATCAGCCGAGTGGGTGGAGCTACTGGGAGAAGTCCCCTGTTGGGTTAAACAAATATCTAGGATATTTTTTATTGAGGCGGATGAGGTTTGAGTAGTCATTCGTTTTAGCTAAGGTAAGATCGTATTTATAAGTTATTAAACTATTGCTCCATGCTTGATGGAAAACCTCAAGTTTAGTCGCATGTCGATATTTTTTATTGTCACAAAATCTTTTGTAATTTTTTTTATTGTTTATACATTCTGGAAAGTTGTCCCTGCACACAGGAGAACTTTAATTATGACCAATGTATGATCCTGTAACTACTTGGTATTGGATTGATTCCATAATGTGTATTATCACCTGAAACGTATGTAAAGTATCCAAACAACATAGGAATAAGTGCTTACATTTTAACAAAAGTGTACATAAAACATGTTAAAACAAAAAGTAAAGCAGATATTAACAGTAAATGAATAAGTAGATTACTATTCCATTTTCTACCGCTTGTCCCTCATAATTTTGACAAAACGATAGAATGGTAAATGACACGATATGTTACTGCATACGTCAGCAGCCTTTTTTTGCTTATTTACTACCAGTGTTGGGTTAATTACTGAAAACCAGTAACTCGTTACAGTTACTAGTTATTTTATTTCAAAAGTAACTCAGTTACTAACTCAGTTACTTACAACCACAAGTAATGCGTTACTGTGAAACTATTTAGTTACTTATATATATATATATATATATATATATATATATATATATATATATATATATATATATATATATATATATATATATATATATATATATATATATATATATATATATATTTATTTATTATTATTTTTTTTTCTTAAGGCCCCTTTTAATGCCCTTTTAGCCTTCGTTTCAGTACTGTTATTGCACTGGAGAATAATACAATCTGTTGATCAACTTGACATGCATTTGCATCACTGAACTCTGCTAAGCAATGTGGTCTACATGCAACACACAAAGACAAAGATATGTTTCAAAGGGCCAATTTGTTTCAGGCCAGAACAAATTGACAAAACTATTTTAAATAGCTGCAACATAACATACATAATTAACAAACAGCATAATAACAACATAGCTGTAAACCAAGGAAGACACACACTACATACACAAAGCCTAACCAGGCGTTTTTTTCTCTCAAGGAATTCTGAAATAAAATCATGTCTGAAGCCCAGAACACTACACATTTCCCCAGTTTTAGTTTAGAGATAAGGAAAGAATGGCCTGGCCCACTAGCATCCCTCTTTATGTTTGTGAACTTTATAGTCTATACATTTAGAGTGATGTGATAATCAAACACTGTAGAAGTCTAGAATGAAAGAGCAACAGTATATAAGACAATTGACAGAGTGTGTGTACCTTCAGTGCGCAGTACCTCGTAAAAATCCAGCCGCTGTTGCTTAGGAGGTGAAGTGTGCTTCTCTTTACTAACTTCGTCGAAGCATGTTGCTTTTGTAGCTGTTTCAGCAGATTTGAATTGCTAGGATAGGATCTTTGATCCAAGACACAACTTACATTTAACTAAAATGTTATTTTCTTTGTGGTCGACAAAAGAAAAGTAGTGAGAATATCTCCATGTTAAGAAACTCGGCTTCGGGCTTCGCCATGTCTTTTTAGTAAACACAGACACGCCCCCTCCCACACACACACATACACACAGACAGCGCGTGGCGCGCCTCTTCCTTGTCGCCTCCTCCGCAGCGCTTCAATAAAACACACTCAGATCTTCTCAGTTTCTAGCCGATACTACATAAAAAATATCGTAAAATAATGCAGTAACGCATCATGTAGTAACGGTAACTGAGTTACTGAATATAAGAAATAACGCGTTAGATTACTATTTACCGCCGAAAGTGTAACGGCGTTACAGTAACCCGTTACCAAGTGAAATGATCAAAAAGTATCGAAAAACATGTTGGTACCGGTACCAAAATATTGTTATTGGGACAACACTACCTGTTATTATAACCACCCTGATGTTATGTGTGATGTTAACAGTTTTGTTTGTTCTATTTGTGAAGCTATGATACATCAGAAGGGAACAACAGCTATTTTTGTGTTGTATTTGTATGTGGGTGCTGGCATGGGGGAGCACGATAGTTTGATATTAACTGTTATAAAATACAAAAGCCAAAACCAGTAATATTGGCACGTTGTGTAAATCGTAAATAAAAACAGAATACAATGATTTGCAAATCCTTTTCAACCTATATTCATTTGAATAGACTGCAAAGAAAAGATACCTAACGTTCAAACTGGAAAACTTTGTTATTTTTTGCAAATTTTACCTCATATGGAATTTGATGCCCACAACATGTTTCAAAAAAGCTGGCACAAGTGACAAAAAAGACTGAGAAAGTTGAGGAATGCTCATCAAACACTTACTTGGAACATTCCACAGGTGAACAGGCTAATTGGGAACAAGTGGGTGCCATTATTGGGTATAAAAGCAGCTTCCATTAAATGCTCAGTCATTCACAAACAAGGACGGGGCACGGGTCACCACTTTGTGAACAAATGCATGAGCAAATTGTCCAACGGTTTAAGAACAACACTTCTCAACGAGTAATTGCAAGGAATTTAGGGATTTCACCATCTACTGTCGGTAATATCACCAAAAAGTTCAGAGAATCTAGAGAAATTACTGCGCGTAAGCGATGATATTACGGACCTTTGATCCCTCAGGTGGTACTCCATCAAAAGGCGACATCAGTGTGTAAAGGATATCACCACATGGGCTGAGGAACACTTCAGAAAACCACTGTCAGTAACTACAGTTTGTCGCTACATCTGTAAGTGCAAGTTTGTAAAACTCTACTATGCAAAGCGAAAGCCATTTATCAACAACACCCAGAAACGCCGCCGGCTTACACATCTGTGAAGGCCCCATTAATGCTGAAAGGTACATACAGGTTTTGGAGCAACATATGTTGCCATTAAAGCAGCGTTATCATGGATGTCCCTGCTTATTTCAGCAAGACAATGCCAAGCCACGTGTTACATCAACGTGGCTTTGTAGTAAAAGAGTGCGAGTACTAGACTGGCCTGCCTGTAGTCCAGATCTGTCTCCCATTTGAAAATCTGTGGCGCAATATGAAGCCTAAAACACTACATCGGTGACCCCGGATTGTTGAACAACTTAAGCTGTACATCAAGCAAGAATGGGAAATAATTCCACCTGAAAAGCTTAAAAAAATTGGTCTCCTCAGTTCCCAAACGTTTACTGAGTGCTGTTAAAAGGAAAGGCCCTGTAACACAGTGGTAAAAGTGCCCCTGTGCCAACTTTTGTGCAATGTGTTGCTGCCATTAAATTCTAAGTTAATGATTATTTGCTAAAAAGAATTATGTTTCTCATTTCGAACATTATGGATATTGTCTTTGCAGTGTATTCAATTGAAAATAAGTTGAAAAGCATTTGCAAATCATTGTATTCTGTTTTATTTACTTCACTGGTTTTGGGTTTTGTAAATCAAATCAATTGCTAGACGTTACATTAAATATATTTTTCATTAAATGGGCAAATTGTTCAATGATCACTGTCCAGATGCATTGAACGTCCATTAGAACCAGGATGTTTAAATATGGCAGATCTACAAGCGTCCCCTTTCACTGTGGCTGCACTCACCAGACAGTGATGTGCATTTAGATTTTTGATAGTAATCCAGAGTGGCATTATGGTCCTTTTATCCTCATCTCATTGGATGTTTGTTGGTGTCTCAATTGAAGCAATCAAGTAGATTTGATTGTTTTCTTGACATTTTTTTTAATCATTTTATTATGTGCCGTGTACACTGCATCCAAACTTCAAGTTCAATATAAAGTTTTACATTCTTAGACCGCTGGACAAATTCTAGCCTCAGAAGCGGGTAAGAACAAAAGTACTTAAATCGATTGATTGATTGATTGATTGATTGATTGATTGATTGATTGATTGATTGATTGAGACTTTTATTAGTAGGTTGCACAGTGAAGTAAATATTCCGTACAATTGACCACTAAATGGTAACACCAGAATAAGTTTTTCAACTTGATTAAGTCGGCGTTCACTTAAATTGATTCATGATACAGATATATACTATCATATATACTATCATCATAATACAGTCATCACACAAGATAATCATCAGGGTGTATACATTTAATTATTTACATTATTTACAATTTGGGGTGTGGAGGGGGGGGGGGGGGTGTTAGGTTTGGTTGTTATCATCAGTCATCAAGAATTGAGAACAGAGAAATGGATATTGAAACAGTGTAGGTCTGACTTGGTAGGATATGTACAGCAAGTAGTGGACAAAGAGAGAGAGAGAGAGATCAGAAGGCATAAGAAAAGTATCTACATTTGATTGTTTACATTTGATTATTAACAATCTGGGGAGGATGTTAGTTTAGGGTTGAAGTTGCCTGGAGGTGTACTTTTATTGCGGTTTTGAAGGAGGATAGGGATGCCCTTTCTTTTATACCTGTTGGGAGCGCATTCCACATTGATGTGGCATAGAAAGAGAATGAGTTACGACCTTTGTTAGATCGGAATCTGGGTTTAATCGATGGGAGAATAAATGGGAAGCCCAGATTTGACAGGGAACACCTATTTAAGGTTTGCTCCACCGAGAGTGCGCCGAGTGCACAGCCAGAATTCTCGCAATTGTGCAGCTATTTTTTTACTTAAACATACATGGCTGATTAGGGCCTTACAACTGTAGCCAATGATCTAGAAAAAAAGAACATTGCCAGCATCAAGTCAAAGGCCAAACATTTGGAGTGAGTTAGCCATGGACATTTAATGCATCAGGTATCCACACATTTTATCCGAGAAGAGACTGAGGGCATCAAAGGACTGGACTGCTGCAGCAAAGTAGAGACTGATGTAGCCCTGCAGCATCTGGACCAAGGGTCCACAAATTCTTGGCAAGGGTCTAGCTGCGGCCTGGGTGTTTCCGTGATGACACAAGAAGGCCCGATGGGGGTTTCCGGAGTGTGTTTCATCGACCAAAAGCATATAGTTTCTCAAGGCATACCAAGTATGATGTAATTTCCCCATCCATATTGGCAATTTTACATCGTGGTATCTTGTTAGGAGGGAACATTTGATGAGAGATTGTGTCGGTGAGTATGCTATTGTTGGTTTCTTTTTTGTGTTTTTATAACTATGGCCTTTTACTTTTCTTTCAACCTAACCCTAACCAGCTCCTTACTTGGACTAATTAGTTCTAATGTTAGGTCGACGCAACCCTTAGAGACTAAAGATCTTGTTTTGAAAGTCTGGATGTAAGACGTTCTAATCTGTGAAAACGGAAACCCAACTAGCACAAAATTGCCCATTTGTGGCCACAGTTGGATGGTATGGAAAGGCTTTGTCTCCATAGGGCCAAAATGAAAATGTGCCAATGAGCCACAGGCCTATCACAGCGATTTTAAGCGTTTAGCAGTAATATGAGTGAGTAGTTAATACCGCCATATTTAAAGAAGTAGCGATTCTCACATTGGATATTAGTTAGCTTTGCGCACATGCCATCAATGATTGTGTGAGCTCCAAAAAGGTCAGTATGCATTAATTCGGGTAGCCAAAATTTGGAGGCCCAAAGTATGGAATTGAATGACTTCCAAAAATCCACACACGCACAAAACATATTTTACTCACGCCCAACGATTCACACACAAACACAGTGTGGTTTGCAAATACAAAATATCATTCACAAACAAACGCACTTTGTTTTGCAAATAAGAAACGCATCTATCAAACAAATACATCATGCTTCAGAAACAAATAACTTATTTCTTCAAGTACAAAAAATTATCCTTCAAGTACAAATCAAAATCTTTCAAGTACAAAAAAATATCCTTTATGTACAAATCAAAATCTTTTAAGTACAAAAAAATATCCTTCAAGTACAAATCAAAATATTTCAAGTGCAAAACAAAATAAATTCTACAACTATGGAACTGTTACGTGACTTTTGGCAGTAATATTCCGCGCAAGCAAGCGCAATGCAATCCACACACAAATGCACTCTAATTCGCCTTCCACAACACTAGGTGGCGATGTTGAGTCAATTTAATGCCGGCCGGCCGCCCCCTTCGCTCCCCCGTCTTCATTAAAGGCCTACTGAAACCCACTACTACCGACCACGCAGTCTGATAGTTTATATATCAATGATGAAATCTTAACATTGCAGCACATGCCAATACTAAAGTGCAATTTTAAATTTCGCGCAAAATATCCTGCTGAAAACGTCTCGGTATGATGACGCCTGCGCGTGACGGCACGGATTGTAGAGGACATTTTGGGACAGTATGGTGGCCAGCTATTAAGTCGTCTGTTTTCATCGCAAAATTCCACAGTATTCTGGAAATCTGTGTTGGTGAATCTTTTGCGATTTGTTTAATGAACAATGGAGACAGCAAAGAAGAAAGCTGTAGGTGGGAAGCGGTGTATCGCGGCAGGTGTTGTGCCGGATAACGCACCCCCGCCGTAGAATGCACCCCCTGACTGTTGTGCCGGATAACACAGCCGAAGTTTCATTGTTTACATTCCCGAAAGATGACAGTCAAGCTTTACCATTGGCCTGTGGAGAACTGGGACAACAGAGACTCTTACCAGGAGGAATTTGAGTTGGATACGCAGACGCGGTACCGTGAGTATGCATGCAGCTGCGGCTTCCAAACATTTGATCGCTTGCCCGTACGTGCGTGCCGCTATGTGCATGTCACGTACGTAACTTTGGGGACTTTGAGGAAATATATGTGCTGTATGAACTTTGGGGAGGTGAACGATACTTTGGGCTGTGGGATTGAGTGTGTTGTTCAGGTGTTTGAGTTGTATTGGCGGGTTATATGGACGAGAGGGGGTAGGTGTTTGTTATGCGGGATTAATTTGTGGCATATTAAATATAAGCCTGGTTGTGTTGTGGCTAATAGAGTATATATATATGTCTTGTGTTTATTTACTGTTTTAGTCATTCCCAGCTGAATATCAGGTCCCAGCCGCCTCTCACAGCATCTTCCCTATCTGAATCGCTCCCACTGCCCTCTAGTCCTTCACTCTCACTTTCCTCATCCACAAATCTTTCATCCTCGCTCAAATTAATGGGGAAATCGTCGCTTTCTCGGTACGAATCGCTCTCGCTGCTGGTGGCCATGATTGTAAACAATGTGCGGATGTGAGGAGCTCCACAACCTGTGACGTCACGCTACACGTCTGCTACTTCCGGTACAGGCAAGGCTTTTTTATCAGCGACCAAAAGTTGTGAACTTTATCGTCGATGTTCTCTACTAAATCCTTTCAGCAAAAATATAGCAATAACGCGAAATGATCAAGTATGACACATAGAATGGACCTTCTATTCCCATTTAAATAAGAAAATCGCATTTCAGTAGGCCTTTAAAGCGTAACCACCGGGATTCATTTCAATGTCGCACAATGAGCAGCCAACAGGTGAGTTTGTGGTCGTTGCTGGTGAAAAATCAAATGTAAACTTAACTTCAGACATGTCTGTCATGGGTTGGATGATAAATATGTAGATCAACTTATTATTTGCGAAACAAAATGTGTTTGTTTGTGAATTATATTTTGTATTTGCAAACCACACTGCGTTTGTGTGTGAATCGTTGGGTGTGAGTAAAACATGTTTTGTGCGTGTGTAGACTTTTGGCAGTAATTTAACGATATGACTCTGCGGGCCAAATTTGACCTGCCGTCCCAACTTTAGACACCCCTGATCTAGACACAGCAACATTATCCACTCATTTTACTTGAATATTACAGTAACACAGCAATTAGAAATCTTATTGACCAATCGGTGACCAGAAATGATTTACTTAACCAGTATGTCGGCACATTGTACTGGCAGGTGAAAAAGGGGCAATATTGCAAATGACATGATGCCTAAACTGAGGCCATGCATGTTCAATACAAACAATTATAGGCAAATATAGTGATATCATGTGACAGATCCTCAGCACTTTGCACTTATTTCCTACTTTATCTTGTATTGTCTTCTATTGTGCCATCCTCACTATCCCCCCACACATGTACACACACTTTCCTTATGTTAAAAGTCAGCTGGAGTTTCCGTGCAGGGTTTTTTCAAGAGAGGAAGTCCATATTTAATGAAGTGACTTTCTTGTTAAAATGATTTTAAGTGCTCCTGTGCAGAAGCTCAGGGCCTGAAGGGAGGAGCTTTTATTTATTCATTGGTTAGTTCACTGCCTCTTTCCCACTATGGCTCCGTGAAGAATGGAGAGGATTAGAGCGATGAATCCCTCCTCTCCATCGCACAAGCTTCTTCCCTCTCCCTGGCTGGCTGTGTTCTCTCCCTCGGGGGACCCCGCTGCGTCAGTCCACATTAACATCCATCAGAGCGTGATGCTCTCGAGGGCGACAAGTCACAGTTCCACTGAGTCGCAACACACATGCACACAAATACATGTGAGCTCGGACCAAACCAAGCACACAAACGCCCAAAGGAGCCACACACACACAGACACACGGAGGGAAATACAACAATTATGTATAAGTCACACACAAGAAGCCTCCAGAAACACTGAAATTCTCTTTGTTTGTATATACTGCATACATTAGGGACAAATTCCGACCGCAAACCGACCAATTTTAGAGTCGCACTGGTACAGCTGTCCTCTACTTGATCAGTCAGCTGTCAAGTTTGAACAAACATCTGAAGTCTGTCGCCAAGGAGGCAGAAGAAAAAGCAGAAAGTTTCTTGGAGATTGAGCCTGATGTTACCCCTCTTTGTGTGAAGTTCGGGGCTGTCTGCTCCCTCGTTATCGCTTCTCGTCTGCAGACTGGGAGGGGAACTGCACAAGATGAGAGAGACAGATCATTAACCGAGAGTATTTCAACAACAAAGGGCAGATTCTATCAACTCTCAACAATTCCTACACCTACACACTATCATCACACACAATATCGTCACACTGAACTGCTGTGTGATAGGAAAGAAATGCCTTCATTTGTCACTGGAATCTTTTAGATATTTTACAAATGCTGACGCATACGTCTTTATTTGTTTGGACATACATGATTTGTTTCTGTGTGCTGTGGAGTGTATGCATGAATCCTCATCTTTGGCTTTCACGTTAGCTAAGTAGACCGGTGCATATTGTTAATTCACAAAATGACCTAGATTTCCAAACATATGAAAAGGAGCCTTCATGCCACTCAAACATTGCAGACAAAAACATAATCATGTCCTACGCTACCAGTCATTATTCCTTGCCTCAGAAGACCCAGTTGGATCGATTCACAGTAAACCGCATATCCATAATTCCTTCTTTTTCCCATTTCATAGATTCCCCTCCTTCTCTCTCATCTCAGACTTGAACATCAAACCGAAACGTTAAAAATGTAAATGATTCTTCCCAGCCAATTCAGTTCTCACAAACTTATAATTGGATTTTGGCTATTAATATAAAGGCTGGCCTCATTCTCATAAATGGATGCCATACTAGTCTTTTCGACTCCAAGTGGAGGAAGACTTGAGACGAGAAGTAAGGATGGCAGGAAGGACACATGGCAGCATGGAGAAGAATGAACTATATCTAAAAAGAGGCTGCCAAGGGTAAGTGTCACATATACTCATATTGCTGCTGTAGTTCCTAGAATTTAAAAGAAAAACACACAAGAATACATAAAAATGCTGTTAACAATACACAATTGGGTGTACTATTACATGACTTGTCCAGGGCGTACCCTGCCTTGCGCCTGAGTGCAGGTGGGATAGGCTCCAGCACCCCACTTCCCCCCTACCCCCCGCGACCCCGAAAAGTAGAAAATTGATGGAGGGACGTACTATTAGCGGGCGGGTTGCAAGTGATCTACAAAGACAATTAAAACAAGTGCCAAAGTTGTATGGTCCACCCTATTTAAATACGTTTTTCGCATTTATGCAGGCTGTCACCATTAGAGACACTCATTAGAGACCTAATGTAATGCTCCAACTTGTGGTGTTTTGTTATGTTGTGAAACATATGCAGCACACAACTATAATTTGTGCCACATTTTTTGCAATATAGAAGTGCAATCTAGACAACACAACCTATTTTTAGCATGTCAAAAGTGCACTCTGAGGGACGCAATACTGTCTGCAATAATAACTGAGGTGGTGCGTTGGGTTGATCCAGATGCAAGAAAAAATCCAACGAAGGTTTTATTATTTATATATATATATGCATGTATGTATATATATATATATATATATATATATATATATATATATATATATATATATATATATATATATATATATAATTAAAGTACCACTAGGTGTGGCAAAATTATTCTCTGCATTTGACCCATCACCCTTGATCACCCCCTGGGAGGTGAGGGGAGCAGTGGGCAGCAGCGGTAGCCGCGCCCGGGAATCATTTTTGGTGATTCAACCCCCAATTCCAACCCTTGGGGGTTAATATAGTCAAGGTTTCTGTGGTTTATCCGTTATACAGTGCTCAATACCGGGGTAGAGCGGAATATATGTTAGGTCCGGAAAAAACACAGAGGCTATGTCATCCCTACAAACCTGCGAAACAGGAGAGGAATCATTTGTGTCAATGACATTATCAATGAGAATGGTAAAATTATGAAATATGATGAATTTAGAACTATGTATGGTGATGCTTGTTCAAGCTTTTCATTTAATCAACTAACTGGAGTCATTGGGAAAAGATGGAAACAAATTAATTATGGAACTACTAAATTATTAGTTTGTAAACCCTTAATAAGAAATTATAGTTGGCAAAAAGGAACTAAAATAAATATAAAAATATATAATTTTATTTAATAAAGAAATCTTTGAGGGCTGCCCAATATAACACATATGGAAAATGGGAGAACTTTTTTGACTGCCCGTTGCCGTGGGATGCAATATTCAAATTAAAATACAAAACTACTATCGATGTGCAAAATCGTTATTTTCAAATTAAAATTATTTATAACTTCCTACTCACGGGAAAAATGTTAAAACTATGGAATATGACAGAGTCTGATGATTGCAGATTTTGTTGTCAGGAGCCTGAATCCGCCCTACATTTGTTTTGGTATTGTCATATTGTGTCTTTGTTTTGGGTGGAAGTTGAAAAAATGTGTTTAAAGATTGGTTTGTTTATGAAGCTTGATGTGGTTTAGGAGAGTTAATTAACAGTCATGATTTAGTCAATTTAATTATAGTACCCGGTAAAAGGTTTATTTTTAAGGCCAAAAACAGATATTCACTTATTATTTATTTCTTTAAAACATTTATTCAGTATTTTTTAACTTCATAAAATTATATGGTTGAAAACGATAATGATGCCAAAAAACAAAAAAAAAGATGGGAAGTCCTCAAAGGCTTATTTTGAAAATGTAATTTTGTTTATATATGATATGCAATCTGTTGTTGTATTCCCTATTTTACATGTACTTAATGAAGGTATGTGTTGCTAAGTACGACTTGGATGTGATCTGGACTGTACATGGGTGCTTAATTTGAAAATGTATTTTTGTTTGTGGATTGTATGCAACCTGTTGTGTTCCCTGGTTTTCAGTGTACATGTGTGAAGGTGTGTGTTGCTGAGCCCGATCTGGACGTAATCTGAACTGGACCTGGTTTTAAGAACCCTTTTGAACAATCTGATTTCATTGACAACCCGGTCTGGTGAAGATAAGGTCCTTTGTTTTGTTTTGTTTTGTTTTGTTTTGTTTTGTTTTATTTATTTATGTATTTATTTATTTATTTTATTTTATTTTTAAGTGGAATAAAATAGGATAAATAAATTAAAAAAAAAAATAAAAAAAAAAAAATACTTTTTCTTGGATAGAAAAGAAAGTAAAACAATATAAAAACAATTACATAAAAAATAGTAATTAATGAAAATGTTAGTGGACCAGCAGCACACACAATCATGTGTTCTTTAAAAACTGTATCCTTTGCAGACTGTATTATTCTATATTGTAGGAACCAGAAGTGTTTAATAACAGAAAGAGACAGCCCCTTTTATGTAAATGAGTGTGGATGAGTGTGGATGGGGGAGGGAGGGTTTTCTTGGGTTGATGCACTAATGGTAAGTGTATCTTGTGGGGTTTTTTTCATGTTGTTTAAAATAACAAAAAAACAAAAAAATTAAAAAATTAAAAAAAACTGCGAAAAAGGCGAGTAGGGGATGATATAGCCTCTGTGTTTTTTACTGACCTAACATATATATATATATATATATATATATATATATATATATATATATATATATATATATATATATATATATATATATATATATATATATATATATATATATATAATATCTCCTATATGAAAAAATAACACTTTTTAAAAAGCGCCATCAGACACTATTGTTTAGTGTCGGCTGTCTCCAAATCAGCTTTTAAGTCATTAATTAACTCAAATATTGAATTTCTGTATAGACGATATGTGTAATATTATTATTTCTGACAGAAATATGTACATTTTTGATAAGACCAAGGATGATTATTTCTCCTCGTCGTATGCCGTATTGAACTGATCGCCTCCTTCTGGTTACGCTGCAACCATTTGTGCGAAACCGTGCTATTTTGCACAAACATTCTAAATATAAATGAACAGGACAGTTTCATGCTTGGTAAATCACATTGTGTGCGTTTAATTATTATATAGGCATCATTTCCTCCCAGTATTGCGGGTGTTCTAATGCTCAGCATATGTTCTGAATAAACACAAAGACAGACACATTTGATGGATTGTGCTAGCTATTTTCCACATTTAAAGGGGCCATATTATGATTTTTTCCCCCACATTTAAAAAACTTCCTTGTGGTTTACAATGCATAACAAGTAATGGTGGTGCTTTGGTCAAAATGTTGCATTGATTTTGATTTGCAGACCATATTCAAGCCGTTTTCTGACTGTGGGCGGTCTTAGTTAGGCGCCAAATCCCTCCTACAGGCTAAGCCTCGTTCGACTGTGTTCACCGTCAGCCATGTTGTAGTTTTTAGCGTTTCTATATCGACTCCATTGACAGATTTGTTAGAACTATATGCTTTTTTTTTATCAGAAATGGCAAAAATTGAGGATTTTAGCATGCATGTGCATGTGCCCTCCTCCTGACATAACTAAGGCAAAATACGTCACGAAAGTCTCAAATTCCAAACGGCTCATTTGGAACAAGTTTGTAAGAAGACAAGATTGTTTTATGGTTTAATTTCAAATTTTGGGGATTTGTGGGATCCCAAACACACAAAAACAGATACCGACAGGTAAGAAAATGTGTTTTTTCACAGTAGGACCCCTTTAACTTCTAATATCTCAGGCCCCAAGTAACACTATGTTTTTTTACAATGTTGTCCCCAGCCTTGGGAAAGGTATATGTGTCTTAAAAAAGGGTAATTTGGGTTTTCAGCAACAGATTTGGATAAGTGACAATCAACCGATACATTATCTGTCCTTGTGATCTTCTAGGTGCTTTATGAGTGAGGTACTACTTTTGATGTTTTATCAGAATTTATTGGCCAACACACAAGGAATTTGACTTGGTAGACTGCTCTCTTTGTTCAATGAAAAGAAAAAAGCAGCAGCTATGGGAGAGCACAGTACTACAGGTTGGGTTGTTGAAATACAGTAACTTGTGTTTCAGCATAATGCACATTATAATAATAATATAAATTATTATTATTATTATTATTATCAAAATTATTATTATTGTTACAAATTGACACTCATTACTTAAATTTCTTTTTCAGTGTCTCTTTCCCATTGCTGTGATGAAAACGGGGAACAGGATGACAAAGTTATGCGTTAACTAGTATGTTCAGGCAGAGAAAAAGGAACGACAAATGATAAAAAATTTGGAGGCAGACGCATGAAAATAAGCTCACAATATTTGGGAAATAGACAGACGCTGCAACAGAGCACCAGATGCTGTGTGGGAGGGATATTTAATTGAGGATATCAAACTGATTCTCTCATTCTCTCCCACTTTCCCCCCACCAATATGCACATCAACACTCATGCACATCATATTTGCCCTGTCACCTCCTTATCCTTGCATGACACACCACCCACACTTCTTCATCATATACTGACCATGCACTCTCCGAGGGCTTTTTGAAGAGCCTGGGCCTTGTGTGAACCCAGAGCGATGAATCATGTTGTTGAACATGTCGCATCAAATGTATGATAAACTGTGTCAAAAAGGAAGATTCGATTTGCTTTGCACTTTGCAGTTGTTTCATTTAAAAAGTAGACAAAAGCAGGATTTCAAGCAGGAGTTGTATGTGTGCAAACAGCATCATGATGGCTGTTTACCAGCTATAGTTTGTATGTTCTTGGCCTCCTTTAGTACTTGTTTGTTGTTGCTGTTGTGCACGCAGATTAAAAAAACTGTTCCACATGTTTCCTGCCAAACAAGAAAAGATCCAGAAAACACGTCTAATTAATTAGCTTCTGATTTGTAAATGCAAATGAGCTTAATTAAAAAAATAGACTCCCTTTTCACAGGCTTCAAAGGAAGACAGTGCGGCCTAATCAGAAGGTTTGTTCAGCTGTGGCACTAATGAGACAATTTTTGCCTAACAAGGGAGCGATACCCTAATTTGTTTATGTTAATGATGTGAAACAGAGCTTGTCCTTTTGGTGTATCTAGGAAGAGATCAGTCACACACACGCTCCTCTGTGCTCTTTACCTTCAGGGTTTCATCGTCAGCTTTGTTGCGGTGTTACAGAATTGTTACAGATAGTTCATTAGCTTAATTGAGATAACTGGGGTGTTGAGTCAATGGAAATGGAACAATTGTTTTTGCAGGTTTCCCAGAACGTCTCAAAAAAGAACCATGATGAATGCGACTGAAACCTGAAGTCAAAACATTAGAACATGGAAGACTCTAAGAGGCTTCCACACTCCCTCATGCATATAGCGCAGCAAACATACTCCACAGGCCCCTGGTGGCGACCAATAGTCCCATCTCACCTTCCCAGGGTGGTCTCCTACCATTATGCTGATTGCTCTTCTCCTCTTGCTTAACCGCCCACTCTGCAGCATCCAAGGCCACCAAGGTGCAGCATGAACGTCAACCAGCAGTCTTGTCCCCACGCAGCTGCTTTTCTCTGCAGTCTGGCCGATCGTAGTAGTGACAGCCATCAACACCACACAGCCGCCAATAGAGAGCGTCAGCATTGGCCTGTTGCGCCCCGATCCGATTAATCATGCTGAATTAGAAGAACTGCAGCTCCTCTAGCCATCGTGCCACCTGGCTTTCTGGTTCTCTGGATGACAACTATAAGCCCTTTTCCACAGCAGGAACTTTTACAGGAACTTTTCCATTTAATGAAGTTCCCCGCTGCGTTTCCACCTAAAAGTACACGGGTAGATTTAGTTTGGTGGAACTTTTGGAAGGTTCCCGGGCTGTGCTGTCAAACGCTGATTGGTTGAACACAGTTGGGGGCGTTCCTAAAACGTATTTTTTAAACATACAGCCACTATTACGAAGTATGCAAGGTCGACTTGTATATTTGTTATTTCTTGTGTATTTCTATTACAAAAATGGAGAGAAAGAGGAACGAAAGGAACTTTCGACTTGCAGGAATTTTTGTGGGGCATCTTTGTGCTGAATAACGCTGATCAGTGGAACTATCTCGCAGTGTTTTTACTCATTCGTACTCTTTAAACTATTTGCAGTTTATTGTTGTTTATAATTTTTTTTACAATTTTATTTTCGATAAGCGAAGTTACGAGAAGTGGACGGACTCTTAAAAATATTTACAGAGGAGAATGAAGCCGGACTCGAAGCAACGACCTCAGCTGCTTACTACTCTGAGATTTCTTTGGAGAAGTGTGAAATACAGGAATTAGTGCACAGGTGACATCAAATATTAACTATTGATTTTATTACATGTTGTAAAAGTAGTCAGTGAAACTCAATTTGTGTAGTTATTAGCATCAAACCAAGTGAACAGAATGCTAATGCTAACAAGCTAATGCTAAAGCCAATGTGTTTGTGTTGTTGATGTGAGATAAACACTGACATGTATTATTTATATATTGTTATTTACAGCTGAAATGGACGTTAAGGAATCGCCTGACCTTCATGAATTCATCATTATCGAGAGAACGACTTTCTGACTGTTGGACATTGCGGACAAAAGCCTGACTTTTTATGAATAATTCGGTAGAGTTTATTTTGAAAATCATATAATTTGGTATAATTTTGCTTTGGGTTCCATTTACTTACTTTTTAGTAAAATGAGTTTATTTACATAGTCTCAATGTAGAAATATAGTAAACCAGTCTTCCATACGTCATCAGCCTGATTTATAGATGTAGCATATAGTTCCAGGAACTAGAGGTTCGAGGAACCTTAAGTTCCTGAACTTTTGGTGGAAAAATGCCTAATGTAGCGCTGCATGGTCGATTTTGATGGTGAAGGACACGCCATACAAGTACTTAAAGTGGCATGCGGCCAACACAACAAACAACAGTTTGTCTCTGGTCACACAGTAGCACTGCTCACTCTTATTGAAGGTTATTGAGGCTGGAAAACACCTCCTGACAGTCCGGCATCCACATAAAGGACCAGTGTCCACTGCGCAGGTCAAGCGATGAGAACCTTGAGGTCCCTAACACCAAGTCCAAAGTCTTATCGACATGCAGAAGTGGGTAGCATTCCCTCATCATTACCTTATTCAACGGCCTGTAGTATACAGAAAAAAACGTGCCGAGGGTTGTTCTTCCTGGGGACCATGACTACGACAGACGCCTACAGACTAACAGAGGGCTCTATGATCCTTGCCTCAAGCATGGTGTCTACTTCAGTCAGTCGTATTCTGCTGGCTCATGGACAGACAACGAGGACACAATTGATCCCCGGTGGGTGAGACCTACCTCATCCTCACTGAGGGCGCAAATATTGCTTGCTTTGTTAATGGACACTGTAGCAGTTAGTTAAGTGACGGGAGTTCGCCTTACATGCTGAGGTCAACTAAACATTTTGTGTCCTTCAAAATGTCTAAACTTAATATGCAAGTTCACTCATATCAACCACCCAAGCCAAAAAGGTTGGCGATAAGCAGTGATGATAATGATGTTACATAATAACACGGTTACTGAAGAGTTATCTAATGAGTTAGTTTTGCATACATTTCAACGCCATTACCGATAATTTTGCTGTAACGTGGTATGCTACTTTTGAGGTGGTTGTATGCCAACAAAACGGCATCAAAATAACAGTAACTGCACTTCAGGAAGTAACTCTTACTCAGTGCAAACAACAGCCACCACCGCACTCCAAATTAACTTGATACCATAAAGGAAGCACATAGAAAACACACACACACACACACACAAACACACACAACTACTGCCACTACTACAGTGAAATAATGAACAATTCAATGACATTTTAACGATGTAATCATACAATACCCTGTTTGTAGGCAAAGAGAGACAATGACACTGGAGAAGGTTCAATCGCTTTATTAAGTAGCACTAACAACATGCAATGAACATAGTTCACCAGTTACTCTCTGCTGCGGACTTCCAATGCTGAGCTAATACAGCTAATGCTATTTTCCCTGGACCCTCACTGACATCAAAAGTCACATGGCATCAGTCACTGTCTTTCAAAAGGCACACACTCATGCACTATGCTCTCATTAAACATTTTTCTACACCATACCCTATATATTTGAAGGTTTAAAAAAAAAGTAAAAACACATCAATTACTTTCCCGAGTAATTGTTTACATGTATTAAACAAATTCCATTACCAATTCAATTACTTTTTAGGAAAAAGTAATTATAACTGATTTTTTTAAAGTACTTTGCCTATACACTGCTTGTAAGCCCTCAATGAGGAACACAAATGTCTCTTTGCCCTTCATTTACAGTAGGCTGTTCACCCCTCACTATCATCTGTCTTATCAAAGTTGGCTCAAGAACAGTCAATCAATCAATCAATCAATCAATGTTTATTTATATAGCCCTAAATCACAAGTGTCTCAAAGGGCTGCACAAGCCACAACGACATCCTCGGTACAGAGCCCACATAAGGGCAAGGAAAAACTCACCCCAGTGGGACGTCGATGGGAATGACTATGAGAAACCTTGGAGAGGACCTCTAGGGGAGACCGAATGCAATGGAAACAGTGCAGCCGCAGAGCGCACCGTACTCAAGTCTCCATCTCCTCTCGCCTTAGCAGGAGCAAACCAGCCTCTTCAGTCCGGGATAATTCCAACTGCACGGCTCTTTCCTCTTCAGTCCAGCCTACTTAATTAGCCACAAGCTCAAATTGTGCTTCATAAGCATTCTCATGGTGTACAACAAAAGCTCATGCTTTCATCACGTACAGTTACTCCGCAATGGCTGACTTGACACAAGCCGCAGCCGGCATATCTACTGAACACTCTCTAGCTTCTCTGTCTACCTTCACTGGAGCACCAGGGTTATCCAACATATTCCCCCACAATGTAGTCAAACAGTGGGTTGGAACCTAAACACTTCTGATACCAATGTGATGCCCCGTAGTGGAGAAGCAGAGACACAGTCATCAATGCACTCTCAGAGGCTTTGTTAACGGCGGTAAAAAAATTACACTCAACTGAGCATAAACATACACCAGAACTGCTGTTAGCACAAGTTCCGCTAACCCAGCCACACTTCCTCAGCTCTCGTTCACGTCACACATAACAGTACCGCCCCTTCAGACACGCACACACAAAACCACAAGAGAACAAGAAAATCCCTGATCCTTGGCGGTCTACACCTGGCCTAACTCCAGGTCGTCACAAGTTTGTGCTAGCAGCTGAATGGGGATAACAATGGTGGGATCTGGGGAACTTTAATCCACCAAATGTCCAGAGTCAGTTGGTGAGGGAGGCCCCACCTCAAACTGGGGAACTTCCCTTGTCCTGTATGGTGCCAACCGGTCTAGGTGCAGGTCTTCTTTATGTAGGAACAGATGATTTATTGATCTTGTAATGGCAGTGAGTAGATTGTAGCGCCTATATAATTAGCCATCTTATTTTAGCATAGCAATAAAGAGGTCTACTTAGGGTTACCACCTCCCTGGGCGTGGTCGGCTTAATTCTTTTTCGGCGTTTCAATCAATCAATCAATCAATCTTTATTTATATAGCCCTAAATCACAAGTGTCTCAAAGGGCTGCACAAGCCACAACGACATCCTCGGTACAAAGCCCACATACGGGCAAGGAAAAACTCACCCCAGTGGGACGTCGATGTGAATGACTATGAGAAACCTTGGAGAGGACCGCATATGTGGGTAACCCCCCCCTCTAGGGGAGACCGAAAGCAATGGATGTCGAGTGGGTCTGACATAATATTGTGAGAGTCCAGTCCATAGTGGATCCAACATAATAGTAAGAGTCCAGTCCATAGTGGGGCCAGCAGGACACCATCCCGAGCGGAGACGGGTCAGCAGCGTAGAGATGTTCCCAGCCGATGCACAGGCGAGCGGTCCACCCCGGGTCCCGACTCTGGACAGCCAGCACTTCATCCATGGCCACCGGACCTGTGCCCCCCCCCCCCCTCAAGGAAAAGGGGAGCAGAGGAGAAAAGAAAAGAAACGGCAGATCAACTGGTCCAACAGGGGGGCTATTTAAAGGCTAGAGTATACAAATGAGTTTTAAGATGGGACTTAAATGCTTCTACTGAGGTAGCATCTCTAATTGTTACCGGGAGGGCATTCCATAGTACTGGAGCCCGAATAGAAAACGCTCTATAGCCCGCAGACTTTTTTTGGGCTCTGGGAATCACTAATAAGCCGGAGTTCTTTGAACGCAGATTTCTTGCCGGGACATATGGTACAATACAATCGACAAGATAGGACGGAGCTAGACCGTGTAGTATTTTATACGTAAGTAGTAAAACCTTAAAGTCACTTCTTAAGTGCACAGGAAGCCAGTGCAGGTGAGCCAGTATAGGCGTAATATGATCAAACTTTCTTGTTCTTGTCAAAAGTCTAGCAGCCGCATTTTGTACCAACTGTAATTTTTTAATGCTAGACATAGGGAGACCCGAAAATAATACGTTACAGTAGTCGAGACGAGACGTAACGAACGCATGAATAATGATCTCAGCGTCGCTAGTGGATAAAATAGAACAAATTTTAGCGATATTACGGAGATGAAAGAAGGCCGTTTTAGTAACACTCTTAATGTGTGATTCAAACGAGAGAGTTGGGTCGAAGATAATACCCAGATTCTTTACTGATTCGCCTTGTGTAATTGTTTGGTTGTCAAATGTTAAGGTGGTATTATTAAATAAATGTCGGTGTTTAGCAGGACCGATAATCAGCATTTCCGTTTTCTTGGCGTTGAGTTGCAAGAAGTTAGCGGACATCCAATGTTTAATTTCATTAAGACACGCCTCCAGCTGACTACAATCCGGCGTGTTGGTCAGCCTTAGGGGCATGTAGAGTTGGGTGTCATCAGCATAGCAATGAAAGCTAACACCGTATTTGCGTATGATGTCGCCTAGCGGCAGCATGTAAATACTAAATAGTGCAGGGCCAAGAACCGAACCCTGAGGAACTCCGCACGTTACCTTAACATAGTCAGAGGTCACATTATTATGGGAGACGCATTGCATCCTGTCAGTAAGATAAGAGTTAAACCACGACAAGGCTAAGTCTGACATACCAATACGTGTTTTGATACGCTCTAATAAAATATTATGATCGACGGTATCGAAAGCAGCGCTAAGATCAAGAAGCAGCAACATAGATGACGCATCAGAATCCATCGTCAGCAGTAGATCATTAGTCATTTTTGCGAGGGCTGTCTCCGTAGAGTGATTTGCCCTGAAACCGGATTGAAAAGGTTCACAGAGATTGTTAGACACTAAGTGTTCATTTAGCTGCTGTGCGACAATTTTTTCGAGGATTTTCGAAATAAAGGGAAGGTGGGACACCGGTCGGTAGTTTACCATGAGGTCAGGATCAAGGTTAGGTCTTTTGAGCAGAGGATGAATAACCGCTTTCTTGAATGCTAGGGGAACAGTGCCAGAGGAAAGTGATAAGTTTATAATATTTAGCACTGATGGACCTAATAATACAAAAAGCTCCTTGATAAGTTTCCCAGGAAGTGGGTCAAGTAAACATGTTGTTTGTTTTATCCCACTTACACGCTGTAATAGTTCCTCTAATGTTATTTCATCAAAAAGAGAGAGACTATTTTGTATTGCAGTATCCGTCGTAGATACAGTTGTATCTGTGTTCATAGAACCCAGTTGTAGCTGGGATGCGTTGTCTTTAATCTCCTTTTTAATGAGTTCAATTTTCTTATTAAAGAAATTCATAAAGTCATCTGCCGAGTGGGTGGAGCTATTGGGAGGAGTCCCTTGTTGGGTTAGCGATGCTACTGTACTAAACAAAAATTTAGGGTCGTTTTTGTTGAGGCGGATGAGATTTGAGTAATATTTAGCTTTAGCTAAGGTAAGCATGCGTTTATACGATATTAAACTATCACTCCATGCTTGATGGAAAACCTCAAGCTTGGTCGCGCGCCATTTGCGTTCCAACTTTCTACATGATAATTTATGAGCTCTGGTTTCCTCTGTAAACCATGGGGTGCGCCTTTTAGGGGCCCTTTTTTGTTTTAGCGGTGCTATACTATCAATGGTTTTGCGCAGGGCATTGTCAAAGTTGTTAGTGAGGTTATCAATAGAGCCGACATAATTTGGGAATGGTGCCATTACCGAAGGCAGTAGGTCAGCAAGAGTCATCGTTGTGGCGGCATTAATGTTGCGGCTGCTATAGCAGTTATTATTATTATTAGTTTGTTGACAATGAGTCAGAACTTCGAATTTTATAAGGTAATGATCGGACATTACTTTAGTATACGGGAGTACCATAACTTTGGAGGTGGTGACACCCCTGACCAGCACTAGATCTATCGTATTGCCGTTGCGATGCGTAGGTTCATTTATTATTTGTGTAAGACCACAGCTATCAATTATAGTCTGGAGCGCCACGCACTGAGGGTCCGATGGGGTATTCATATGGATATTAAAGTCCCCCATTATGATTATATTGTCTGCGTGCGTCACTAGATCAGCAACGAACTCTGAGAATTCATTAATAAAGTCCGAGTAGGGCCCTGAGGGGCGGTAGATAACAGCCATATCGAGAGGCAGCGGTGCGACAGACCTCATAGTAAGCACCTCAAACGATTTGTATTTATTATTTAGGTTAGGGGTAAGGTTAAAGTTTTCATTGTATATTAATGCGACCCCCCCACCCCTTTTAAGGGGACGGGCAATATGCGCATTCGTATAGTTAGGAGGAGATGCCTCATTTAGCGCAAAAAATTTGTCTGGTTTGAGCCAGGTTTCGCTAAGACCAATGACGTTAAGATTGTTGTCTCTAATGACCTCATTAACTAATAACGTTTTGGGAGACAATGATCTTATGTTTAAAAAGCCCATATTATAAGTATTGGGCTGTTTTGACGAGTTTTTGTTTAAATTATCCGTAGTAGAAATATTAATAATGTTGCGTTTATTATACGTAGTGCACTTTAAATAGTTTCGACCATATCTAGGAATTGATACGACGGGAATTTTCAGATTGTTTGCTTGATGCTGCGATCGACTAAACGCATCATGATTTGCCACCTCAGTAGAATGCATATCTACCCCGGACACATTCACAACAGAAAACACATTATGTGAGTTGTGTGTTATTCTAAGAAAATTGCTATGCGTACAGGAATTATCCAGCCTGGCGCTGGCTAGTTCTAGCTTAACTGACTCCTCACCCGGACTAGCAGGCTCTGTAATTGCCTGTGACCGGGCTTGCTCTAGTGTAGTTAGTCAAATGTGACTTAAACAGTAGTCTATATTCTTAGACAGGATGATGGCGCCTTCCTGGTTAGGGTGAAGGCCGTCCCTCATCAGCAAGCCTGGTTTGCCCCAGAAAGAGGGCCAATTATCAATAAACGTTAGTCCCTGTTGTCTACAGAAGCTAGCCAGCCACTTGTTAAGCGAGACTAATCTGCTATATCTCTCATCATTACCTCTCGCAGGCAGGGGGCCAGAGACAATTACTCGATGCCTGGACATCTTTCTAGCGAGATCACAAGTCCTGGCTATGTTTCTCTTTGTAATCTCTGACTGTCTCATTCTAGTGTCATTGGAGCCAACGTGTACAACTATATTCGCATAACTAGTGGTGCGATTAGCCTGTCGTACGTGTTTACTAGGCCTGTTGCGAGTTAGCTCCCTAAGATTAGCCTCTATGTCAGGTGCTCGGGCCCCCGGGATGCACTTAATTGTGGCTGGTTTGCTAAGCTTTATGTTTCGGGTGATGGAGTCCCCTATGACTAAGGTGTGGTGCCCGGTAGACTGGGGTGTAGGACTAGCTAAAGAGCTAAATCTATTATGCGTCTCAACCGGTACACCGTAGCTTGTAGGCCGCTTAGGACTACTACATGCTGGGCTAGTTAGCTCGCTACAGCTAACGCTAGCAGATGTGTCCGCAACATCTAAAGTTACGAGATTACTCTGCTCTAACTGGCGGACACGGCCCTCTAGCAGAGCCAGCCTCTCCGTGAGTAAGGTGCAAGACGCGCAGGAAGCCATACTCACGGTGTTTTCTGTCACCGAGTGAAGTTCCTGCTGTCTTCCGAGAAGTCCTGGTCACGGTGTGCAGGAGTAGACTCCTTCTGACCGGCGCCCGGCGACGCCTTTCTCCGCGCTAGCTTCGTTAGCTTAGCAGCTAGCTGCTAGCTAGCTGCGGGAGGGGTGGAGAGACAGAGATCGGGTGATTTGCAAGTTAAATAGTACTACTAAATATGTTGAGAAAGTAATAAAGAAAGCTGCAGAACAATTTAAAAGCACACAAATAGAACGATACTTAGCTTTTTCGAAACAGCGAGCAGTCAGCGAGCAGTCACGCACGGTGACTGTTTATTATTTCTATTTGTATTTATTATTATTATGAATTATTATTTGTTTGAAAATAGTTTCATACTATTCACAATGGTTAAATGGAGGCACTGGACTCTTCTTGCTTACAATGTTTCAGAGTTGCTTCCATTCATCCTTCGTGGATTAAATGACTTGATGACTGACAATTTACACATATATGTGTATACTATTTGACTCCAACCAGAATTTAATTAGATGCACAACTTTTTGATTAATACAGATACATGGGAAACAAATTGTTCAATAGTATTTTTTGTGCAAAATAACAAAATTAACAGAATTAAGTAATGTGTTTTGTCTTGAATATAAACATTTTCTGCTTAACTTAACATAATACAAATGAACACGTTTCTCTAACAGAAGTCTGTCCTGCTTAACTTAAAACACAATAAATTCAGTGTGCAACTTTATGATAGAGCATGTCTCCAACTATCATCACTCTGAGAACCACTCTGGCAAAAAGAGAGTTGAGATGTTTGTGTTATTGTGCTGACTGACGACATTTCAATTGTGCATTATTGTTAAAGGAAAGCTCCACTCGTTGTGGCTATTGTCTTTATGCTATATTGTGTTAATTTGTCATCAAATAAAAGCATTGCACACTGGTAGCTTATTAATGTGGAATAAATGACACGTGACTAATCATTTAAGCCACATACATCTTCGCCTAAAAAAGGGTGCAAACTGGATGTGTAATTTCCACATTGAATGACGATGTGTGGTGGACCTCGGACCAACTGCACTCAGTGATGAAACAAACACTCACATAAATATTGTGTTTATTGCAACCATAGACAGAAGAACACTTGTATTTTAACTTAAATACACTTACTTGAGTTATCTGCTGCAATGACAAGATGCCTGCTCAGTGCTAGTTGGCTTTTGTAACGAAACTGCCGTGTCAAAAACTGTATAACGTCACGATTGACCTTTTTCCTCTAACTTTACAGGGCGCATCAACCCGAATAAAAACATGAATAAAAAGTCATCGGCTATGTTAGCCACGTATTTTACAAAAATACGGGACAGAAGCGTTAGAAGGTGTGGAACATTTGAACATCATAGGACTTTAAAGACATTCAAATACTGTACAGTAATCACAGTATTTACACAAAAACACAAAAGCCCAGCTGAGCCAGTTGAGAACAGCTCCTCCAGTGAGCAAATACTGCAGATTTCAAACAAAATAGATGTCCATCCATCCATCCATTTTCTACCGCTTATTCCCTTCGGGGTCGCGGGGAGCGCTGGAGCCTATCTCAGCTACAATCGGGCGGAAGGCGGGGTACACCCTGGACAAGTCGCAACCTCATCGCAGGGCCAACACAGATAGACAGACAACATTCACACTCACATTCACAAACTAGGGCCAATTTAGTGTTGCCAATCAACCTATCCCCAGGTGCATGTCTTTGGAGGTGGGAGGAAGCCGGAGTACCCGGAGGGAACCCACGCAGTCACGGGGAGAACATGCAAACTCCACACAGAAAGATCCCGAGCCCAGGATTGAACCCCAGATTACTCAGGACCTTCGTATTCTGAGGCAGATGCGGGGTTAAGGGGGGAGGGGAGTATATTTATAGCTAGAATTCACTGAAATTAAAGTATATATATATATTTATATATATATATATATATATGTATATATATATATATATATATATATATATATATATACATATATATATATATATATTTTATATATATATATATATATATATATATATATATATATATATATATATATATATATATATATATATATATATATATATATATAGATTCACTGAAATTCAAGTATTTCTTATATATATATATATATGTATATATATATATATATATATATATATATATATATATATATATATATATATATATATATAAATAAAATAAATACTTGAATTTCAGTGTTCATTTATTTACACATATACACACATAACACTCCTCTCTACTCAGTGTTGTATTTGAAAGTGCAATGCTTTGCAGCCAGTAGCACAGCCTTTGAAGGAGCGTAGGTATGGGCAGTGTAATATTCTGGGTTGGAGTCAATAACCAGGCGAGGTGACGAAGTTACGTCTCTTTACTTCATACTTCAGAACGGACTCCCACACTTGCCGTCAGGGTGCACAATACAACGTAAACCGTTGGCCAACCAAAAAGTAACCACAGAACACTATATGGTATAGTGTTCCGTGGTTACTTTTTGGTTGGCCAAGCGGACGTGACGACAGGCTGTCCTCACTCAGGTCCGCACAGACCTGGAGGGGGAGTGCCTTAAAGTCCGGCTGGAAATCGGGAGAAATCCGGGAGAATGGTTGTCCCAGGAGATTTTCGGGAGAGGCACAGAAATTCGGGAGTCTCCCGGAAAATTCGGGAGGGTTAGCAAGTATGCCTCATTTGTTGAGAATAAGTGTTTTACATTCATGGGTAACAAGTTATAATTTGCTTTGTGCATCATTTCAGCTGTTTGCAAATGCACCAAATCATTGAGTTTCAATATTTTTGATTCAATAACTAAAGGGTTTGAATGTTCTCTATAGCCAACATTATTCCAACTGATCTATTTTGTAACAAGTTGTTTTGTAGTTATTTCCCCATATTTCGACACAATAAATCAGATATGGTAACACTAGCAAGCAGTAGAAAATATGAAGTGATTTTTGGTCAAAAGCATATTTTGCTTTGTTCCTTATTGACATGTTTCTTGCCACCTTATGCTGTATATTTTGTATATGACATTTCCAGTTTATTTGTATCATCTATTATTACACAAAAATGTTATTCATCTTACCCTTTCAACGTCTACTCCGTTTATTTGTACTTGTGTTTGACTTTCTCTTCTATTGTTACCGAATACCATTATTTTAGTTTAACTGAGATTCAAAGATAGTTATTTTTGTCAAACTATCTTTTTAATGTATAAATGTATTCTGTTATTATTTGCATTAGGTTTTGTGTGTTCTTTTCTTAACAACACGCTGTTGTGTTGTCTGCAAAAAATACTAACTTTAAGTCCTTTGTAACTTTACAAGTGTGAGATTTAACAATGTTGGGCCCAGTGTTCATCCCTGGGGTACGCTGCAAGGGAAAGCAAGTTTATTTATAGAGCAAAACTCGTACACAAGGCAACTAAAGTGCCTTACACAAAATTCAAGGAAGGCATAAATGAATTGTAAAAAGAATTATAATTCAAGTCAAATCATAAAAGCAATCATAATTCAAATTAAAATCGAGGCCTGTCTCACATCTTCTGGAAGACTATTCCATATTTTAGGAGCATAAAAATGAAACGCAACCTTCACATGTTTAAACCCGACTCAGGGCACCAGCAGGAGACCACCACTCCCTGAGGTTTTTTTAGAGACCAAGATGGTTCATATGGTTCTAACATGTCATAGATGTACTTTGGTACAAGAAAATGACAGAGCTGTTTTAAAGTTTATTCTCTGGGCAACAGGAAGCCAGTGCAGTGACCTAAGCACTGGACTAAAATGGTCATATTCCCCTGTTCTCATCAGGACTGCTGCAATTTAAATACAATGATAATGATACAAATAGAAATGCAGAGATCATGTGTCATTGCCTATTGAGCTATCCAGTCACTGACAAGTTGTCTCCTCCGTTAATGAGAAGTTTTCAGTTAAAATGTAAGGTTTCATTATTTGTGTGATGTCTGGCAGGCCAAATGACAGGATTGGTCGGGCAGGCTTTGGCCCACAGGCTGCCTATTAATCGCTCATGATGCATGGTTATGTTTGTGTGTGACTCAAAGACTATTTTGTTCACCACTGACTGAGTGTGAGGCCAATCAACATGGCTGGCCTTTTATATATACCCACCAGGCAGTGTCAAGCTATGTGCTTCTATCGTAAACACCCACAAACATGCACAAATTAATCCTAAAACAGGAGGGAAGTCGCTGTTTCCACTTTTAATTGGACTGATTGTTGTCCAGGGATGATGAGCAAGCTAACTCAATCTCTAAGCGCAATCTTGTCTCCTGTTAAATTATTGAAAGACAGGCTGCAAAATGCAAGCAAAAAAAGCAGGGCAAAGTGTTTGAGGTTGCTTGAATGCTGTGATAAAATGTGATTATTCATGTGTTATGCATGCTGCGTGGATTCTTGTGTCAGTGTGTGGAGGAGGTCTGAGCTGCTCCATGGTGACTGTGGAGAACGTGTACGTGCCAGACAAGCCAGATGGTATCCTGTTGACAAAGAGCATAATGTTGATACCAGTTATTTAAAATGTTTTAAAAAAGGAGACAGGATACATTTCATTATAGTTCCATCAAACGTATCTGTTCAGTACGCTTTTTCTATAGATTTATGTTGAAGCAAGCAACATTTATTTTAAATGGTACATGGCAAAGTTAGCACGTGTGGATTGGTGGATGGATGGATGTTCTGTACGATATTGAGAAATACAACAATTAGGATTAATACTGAAAAGCTATAAAAAAAATACAACAATATTTTAAAAGAACTGATATTTTGGTGAGTTTCAGAAGACAAGTTATTTAAGATGGCGGATATTAGTGAGCTAAGGGTAAGTTAAGGCTATACATGGTACAATGGTATGACAACCACACGGTTCAGTTCGTACAGTGGGTACTGCTTACTTTGTGGACTTTAATTAGTTTTCAAATTAATAACAAATAACTACAAACTGCTGGCCGCTAAATTTCCAATAAATATAATAATCAAATGAAAAATAACAACCTAGTTTAGGGGTGTCAAATGATTTTGTCAATTGCAAATAATGATTATTATAATCAATAAATCAATTTGTCGCATTATGTTTTTTAATAGCGTCAATCAAATTTTGAATCTCAAACATTTTTGTCTCCGATGCCTGCGAGTTGTCTCGCCCTCTTCTTCTGTTTGACTGAGAGCAAAAACACTACCGCCGTGCGACACAAAGATAATATGTAGCCACGGTGAAAAGTAGTTCTCACTCTGTCTTGAGACTGATCCTGGGGATATGATGAATAATATTTAAAAAATTGTGTGAATTATTCATTCAAATGTTCGGTTCAGTTCAGTTTCAGTTTATTTCGAACATGCATATGATACAATGTAATGCATCACACATTTGCAGTTGTTTCATTACAGCACGTTCGAAAAGGAGTAGGAAGAAGCAGAGCTTATTTAATCCTACCCCTTTTCATACCATAGCAATTTTACCCAATGTCCTTGTTCTCTGTAACAGAACAGTGAACAAATAGATAATAAATACATTCAATTGCCACCCATATTCAATTGAATGCACTACAAAGACAAGATATTTTATGTTCAAACTCATAAACTTTTTTTTTTTTTTTGCAAATAATAATTAACTTAGAATTTCATGGCTGCAAAACGTGCCGAAGTAGTTGGGAAAGGGCATGTTCACCACTGTGTTACATGGCCTTTCCTTTTAACAACAATCAGTAAACGTTTGGGAACTGAGGAGACACATTTTTTAAGCTTCTCAGGTGGAAATATTTCCCATTCTTGCTTGATGTACAGCTTAAGTTGTTCAACAGTCCGGGGTTCTCCGTTGTGGTATTTTAGGCTTCATAATGCACCACACATTTTCAATGGGAGACAGGTCTGGACTACAGGCAGGCCAGTCTAGTACCCGCACTCTTTTACAATGAAGCCACGTTGATGTAACACGTGGCTTGGCATTGTCTTGCTGAAATAAGCAGGGGCGTCCATGGTAACGTTGCTTGGATGGCAACATATGTTGCTCCAAAACCTGTACCGGTATGTACCTTTCAGCATTAATGGCGCCTTCACAGATGTGTAAGTTACCCATGGCTTGGGCACTAATATACCGCCATACCATCACAGATGCTGACTTTTCAACTTTGCGCCTATAACAATCCGTTTGAAACATTTGAAATGTGGACTCGTCAGACCACAGAACACTTTTACACTTTGTATCAGTCCATCTTAGATGAGCTCAGGCCCAGTGAAGCCGACGGCGTTTCTGGGTGTTGTTGATAAACGGTTTTCGTCTTGCATAGGAGAGTTTTAACTTGCACTTACAGATGTAGCGACCAACTGTAGTTACTGACAGTGGGTTTCTGAAGTGTTCCTGAGCCCATGTGGTGATATCCTTTACACACTGATGTCGCTTGTTGATGCAGTACAGCCTGAGGGATCAAAGGTCACGGGCTTAGCTGCTTACGTGCAGTGATTTCTCCAGATTCTCTGAACCCTTTGATGATATTACGGACAGTAGATGGTGAAATCCCTAAATTCCTTGCAATAGCTGGTTGAGAAAGATTTTTCTTAAACTGTTCAACAATTTGCTCACACATTTGTTGACAAAGTGGTGACCCTCGCCCCATCCTTGTTTGTGAATGACTGAGCATTTCATGGAATCTACTTTTATACCCAATCATGGCACCCACCTGTTCCCAATTTGCCTGTTCACCTGTGGGATGTTCCAAATAAGTGTTTGATGAGCATTCCTCAACTTTATCCGTATTTATTGCCACCTTTCCCAATTTCTTTGTCACGTGTTGCTGGCATGAAATTCTAAAGTTAATGATTATTATTGTTTTTAAGTTTGAACATCAAATATGTTGTCTTTGTACCATATTCAACTGAATATGGGTTGAAAATGATTTGCAAATCATTGTATTCCGTTTATATTTACATCTAACACAATTTCCCAACTCATATGGAAACAGGGTTTGTACGTTTTTTCACAAAATTGATTATTTCCTCTTTTGTCACTCCTTCTCGGAACATAGAGTTGGGGTTTCTATCTATGGTGTCATTGTGTTTATGTGTTTATGGTTTGTAAAAGTTAGAACGTTGTCTCTTTTTTAACGTAAAGTTGACAATGTTGTTTTTTCCTCATCCTTGTTCCGAAATGCTGGTGCTGTGTGTGAATGCTTAAAGGTGAGCTTTGATGACATTATGACGTGTGTGTTGAGTGAAGTGTTCTACGCTAGGTCTGCTGCTCTGCAGGTGGAACAAACCATTTCATTTTTTTTTTCATAGGGGGTGTTGTGTAGTCTTTGACATTCTTAAGTTAATTCAAATGTATTAATTAATTTTCCCTGCTTTATTAATTTTATATTAACAATTTGTAAATAATGAAATATCTAAATGGCAGAAAAAAGGGGGGCCCCAGTACAACATCCCCACTTATCCCCTTCAACGCTCCATATCAATCAAAGTCAATCAATCAAAGTTTACTCATATAGGCCTTAATCACAAATATCTCAAAAGACTGCACAAGCCACAACGACATCCTCGGCTCAGATCCACATTAGGGCAACAAAAAACTCAACCCAATGGGGACAACAAAAAACCTTGGAAAGGGCCGTTGATTGATTGATTGAAACTTTTATTAGTATATTGTACAGTACAGTACATATTTCGTACAATTGACCACTAAATGGTAACACCCGAATATGTTTTTCAACTTGATTAACTTATTTGTTTAAGTCGGGGTCCACGTATATCAATTCATGGTACACATATATACTATCAGCATAATACAGTCATCACACAAGTTAATCATCAGAGTATATACATTGAATTATTTACATTATTTACAATCCGGGGAGTGGGATGTGGAGGGGGTAGGGGGTTGGGGCGGGGGGGTTAGGTTTGGTTGGTATCAGCACTTCAGTCATCAACAATTGCATCATCTGAGAAATGGACATTGAAACAGTGTAGGTCGGACTTTGTAGGATATGCACAGCGAGCAGTGAACATAGTGAGTTCAGAAAGCATAAGAAAAAGTATATACATTTGATTATTTACATTTGATTATTTACAATCCGGGGAGGTTGGATGTGGAGGGGGAAAGGTGTTAGTCTAGGGTTGAGGTGGGATGTGGAGGGGGGAGGGTGTTAGTCTAGGGTTGAAGTTGCCTGGAGGTGTTCTTTTAGTGCGGTTTTGAAGGAGGATAGAGATGCACTTTCTTTTACACCTGTTGGGAGTGCATTCCATATTGATGTGGCATAGAAGGAGAATGAGTTAAGACCTTTGTTAGATCGGAATCTGGGTTTAACGTGGTTAGTGGAGCTCCCCCTGGTGTTGTGGTTATGGAGATCATTTACGTTAAGGAAGTAGTTTGACATGTACTTCGGTATCAGGGAGGTGTAGTGGATTTTATAGACTAGGCTAAGTGCATGTTGTTTTACTCTGTCCTCCACCCTGAACCAGCCCACTTCAGAGAAGTGGGTAGGAGTGAGGTGAGATATGCGGTGGCGGTCTAGAAGTAACCTGACTAGCTTGTTCTGGGATGTTTGGCGTCTAGATTTGAGGGTTTTGGAGGTGCTAGGGTACCAGGAGGTGCACGCGTAATCGAAAAAGGGTTGAATGAGAGTTCCTGCTAGAATCTTCATGGTGCTTTTATTGACCAGAGAGGAGATTCTATAGAGAAATCTTGTTTGTTGGTTGACCTTTTTGATTACCTTGGTTGCCATTTTATCACAGGAAAGATTAGCCTCTAGAATGGAACCTAGGTAGGTGACCTCATCTTTCCTGGTGATAACAATGTCACCCACTTTAATAGTGAAGTCACTTTCTTAAGGTTGATTTGGGACCCAAATAGGATGAATTCTGTTTTACCTAAGTGTATGGATAGTTTATTGTCAGCAAGCCAGGTGCAAATTCTACAGAGTTCAGCACTGAGGACTATTTCCACCTGTGACTTGTCCTTGCCGGATACCAGCAGGGCCGAGTCATCCGCAAACAGGAACAATTCACAGTCACATGCTGATGACATGTCGTTTACGTATATTAGGAACAGTAAAGGCCCTAATATACTGTCTTGGGGGACTCCACAGCTTACTGAGAGGGGGGGGGGGCACACTGTGTCGTTCACCTCTACCACCTGTTTCCTCCCCTCCAAGTAAGATTGCATCCAGCTCAAAGAGGTTTTATCAAATCCGATTGCTGTGGGCTTATCCAACAGTATAGCGTGGTTAACGGTGTCAAAGGCCTTCTGAAGGTCCAGCATGACCATGTCGCAGTATTTGCCCGCATCCACCTCATGTTTGATGTGGTCGGTCAGATAGAGAAGGCATGTGTCAGTGGAGTGGTTAGTTCTAAAGTTGGATTGGAATTTGTACATGAGGTTTTTAGTGGCAAGGTATCTATTGACCTGTTCATAAACTATTGTTTCCACTACTTTCGAAATGGAACTGAGAATAGAAACAAGTTGGTAGTTACCAGGTTCTAATTTGCTTCCTTTTTTAAAAATGGGAGTTACTCTTGCTATCTTGAAGTCTTTTGGTACTTGGCCCTTGTGAAATTGAGAGGTTTATTATGTGTGTGATGATTGGGGCAATGGTGGTGGCAGAGTCCCTGGTGGTGGCAGATCAACTGGTCTAAAAAGTGGCCTATTTAAAGGCTCGGGTGTATAAATGAGCAACTCTAACTGTTACCGGTAGGGCATTCCAGAGTAAAGGCGCCCACATAGAAAACACTCTGTAGCCCGCAGACTTTTTTTGGGATCTGGGAATCTGGAGTTCTTAGAACGCAGATTTCTGGCTGGGACATATGGTACAATACAATCAGCAAGATGAGATGGAGCTGGACCGTTTAGTAATTTAAATGTAAGTAGTAAAACCTTAAAGTTTTAAGTGTACAGAAAGCCAGTGTAGGTGGGCCAGTACGTAATATGATCGAACTTTATCAGCCTCTACGCGGCGGGACCCGGTAACTGGAAACAATTCAATGACTTCCAGGCTAATGATGAAAACACAGAGACGCTCCCGGGGTAGTAAAAGGATAGACCCTCGGCCCCGAGAGCAACGAGGTGACGAACCTAAAGATGTTCCCTGCGGCCTATCACTGTCCAACATCTTGCAGCTTAACATCGAGGGCTTAAACGCAAGCAAGATTTGTGTCATTAGCCAGCTGGCCATCAGACATAAAGCCCTCGTCATCCTACTACAGAAATTAGTTACATTTTCTCAGTAAAGCTTTGCATTCAGTCATCAGCCGAGTGGGTGGAGCTACTGGGAAGAATCCCTTGTTGGGTTAGCGACGATACTGTATTAAACAAATATCTGGGTTCGTTTTAATTGAGGCGGAAGAAATTTGAGTAGTGATTAGTTTTAGCTGTGGTAAAGTGTATTTATAAGTTATAAAACTATCACTCCATGCTTGATGGAAAACCTCAAGTTTAGTTTCACGCCATTTGCTTTCCAGCTTTCTAAATGATAGTTTAGGAGCTCTGGTTTCTTTTGTAAACCAGGGGTTACGCCTTTTAGGGGCCTTTTTTCGCTTTAGCAGTGCTATACTATCAATGGCGTTGCACAGGTCATCGTTACAGTTGATAGTGAGGTTATCAATAGAGCCCATATAATTTGGGAATGGTGTGAATACCGAGGGCAGTAGTCCAGTAGGAGTCGTAGTTGTGACAGTATTAATGTTTCGGCTGCTTAAGCATTGGTTATTAGCAGTTCGTTGACAATAACTCAGAACTCAGAATTTTATAAGGAAGTAATTGGACATTACTTTAGTGTTCTTTGGAGGTGGTGACACCCTGGACAAGGACTAGATCTATCGTATTACCTTTGCAATGCGTGGGTTCATTTATTATTTGTGTAAGATCACAGCTATAAATTATAGTCTGGAGTGCCACGCATGGAGGGTCTGACATCACTCGATCAGCAACAAACTCTGAAAAATGTCTGTAAAGTCTGAATAGGGTCCAGGGGGGCGATAGATAACAGCCAGATGGAGAGGTAGCAGTGTGACAGACCTCATAGTCAGCACCTCAAATGATTTATATTTCTTACTTACATTAGGGTTAAAGTTAAGGTTTTCATTGTATATTAGTGCGACCCCGCCACCTTTTTTAAGGGGACGGACAATATGTGCACTCGTATAATTAGGAGGATATGCCTTGTTAAGTAGAAAAAATTATTCTGGTTTTAGCCAAGTCTCACTGAGACCAATGACGTAAAGATTGTTGATCTATAATGACCTCATTAACTAATAGTGCTGTGGAAGGCAATGACCTGATGTTTGAAAAGCCCATCTTATAGGTAGTGACTATGAAGCTACGTTTTTGTTATAAATCTATTTTTATAATAATGAAATGTATTTAAATGAAAATACCTCAAGTTCAGTGCTTTTCTTAGCATTTTTATGTGAGATTCAAAAACAGAAGAATGAGATTTATAAATTTCAGATCATAATTAATTAATTGCTATTTCTTTTTAATCCCTCAACTGCACCTATATTCTGTAGATGTGCATGGCTTTGTAAACCACGATACTAGTAAATTCTAAATTTAATGAAATAAGCTTTATAAAAAAAATGTGGTATTGTCTTTATTTCAGTTACTTACTAAAACATTTTCAGTTGCATAATCTTTACTAACATTTTCAAAGTATCAGATTAGGATTTGTAATCGGTTCGGGTCTGTGGCCAAAAAAATCAGATCAGGATCAGAAGCCAAAAAATGTCAATCAGGACATCCCTATAGTAAACATATTTAAAAAAAATACTGAATGTATTGAAAACTATTTTTTTCTGCTGCGTGAATGAAAAGGTTCTGTGCCCAATAAAATGTCAATGAAATAACATTTAGCCTGCATCTTTCAATATCTCAACAAGATAAATAGCTAATAGCAAGATAATCAGTTCTATCATACTGACAGAACATGTGCAACATGTAAAAGCCAAAAAGACATATTGAAATATTCCTTCCATGAAGTGATCATCATTGAAGGACACACTTTACTATGATACAATTGTGACTGTGAAGTGCCGGCTTGCGAAGCTATGAGTTTTCTTTTTCTTTTCTCTTTGCCCTGATTGCCACAAAAACATGGTGACTGCGCGCAGTGATGGAGTGAGATCATGTGTCAGCTGGGATAACGCCTCATGCCAACAAGTATTGTTGTAGGAGCCTGTCAAAAATATGATTGATTGTGTTCATTCCTTAAAATTAGATGCGTTTCACAAAGAGACAAAAACATACAAAGCGATGTGAAAATATGACATTTATAAGATAGACTGTTATTGAAAACGGCAACAGTTCTTATAAAGAAAATATGTGCATCACTTTTAAATACATTATGCATCTTTTAAAGCAATATTAATTGTTCTCATGTATTATTTATAGTTACAGTATTGTCATTGTATTGATATATGTTCTGTATTGATATATGTTCTGGAGATGGCAGACGCTGATGCAACCTCGTTATTTTTTTCTGGCTTAAGAGTAGTGTTCTGGCGAGATGAGCACCTCACTAGAATTCATTCACCCCTGCATCCGCACATGTGTATGAATTCCAAGAGATGCAGGAATGGAATTGAGCATTTCAGCGTGTACATCACTTTTAAAGGAAGGAGTACAGGCTTTACAATAATAATGCAATATTTTTGTATTTTGTCATTCAATTAACATGTTTCCCAACATGCCTTGCATTGTTTAATATTCACATTAAACCATAACCTAATAAATCATAAATTTGATGGTTTTATAGTTAACAGTGTGAAGCATATTTTAAGTAACAAAATATAGCATTGTCTTAAGTAAAGATTGTACTCTCGTGACAAGATTCATTTAAGCTCTGGGATGCTTAGTTACATTTCCGCATTCCTTGGATTCAAACACATGCGCAAATAGACGGGACACATGTGGGGTGCATGTCTTGCCAGAACACCGGCACTTGAAAAAGCCAGTAGCTGGTTGTCGGGGCCGTGGTTGGTAATGAACACCACTACACTACCAGTGCCATGTCTAGCTCAATGATTGTTTTCACAAAAACAAATGTTTTTGCCCCAGTGAAAAACAGAGTAAAGTTGTACGCCGAGAAGGACCATGCTAGGTTCACGCTGCTCCACAGAGTAATAAAGGCCTTGTTGAGGCCAAACACATTAACACTTTCCAAGATGAGGGCGCCAAGCAGGGCCGGCCCGTGGCATAGGCCGTATAGGCAAATGCTAAGGGCGCCGTCCATCAGGGGGCGCCATGCCAGTGCCACAAATGTTGGAGAAAAAAAAAAAGAAAAAAAAAGTTGTTACTATTATTTCTAAATACAAAAAATAATCTCACGTTAATTAAAATGCAAAGTAAAGCCTATTTAATAGAAATATTATTTGTTACAACATTACGCCCCCCCTCCTCCCCACGCACGGTGCGCCCGCTCCCTTCCCGTATCATGACTCTTTTTGGACGTCACCACATCAAAAAATCAACACAAGATGTCAAAACGGCCAAAACTGTCAGGTGCCCAGGGAAGAAAAAAGAGAAAAGAAGAGGAGAAACGAGAAAAGACAGAGGTAGCAGGTAGGTAACGTTAGCCTACATGAAATTATTTGTCTGTTACAGAATGTGATAGTAACCTGGCTTTTTAGCATTAAGCTAATGTTACATGATTCGGCAATTGCTAATCAATAAATAGCTAGTTCTGTTTTAACGTCGGGTTAATATTGTGGAGGGGGCTAAATTGTTATGGAAAATAATAATGTAACGTTAGGTAATTACAGTACTCCCACCTTACATTCCTCAGGGACATTTGTATTAGATCTTTTAAGCAGGTGTTTTTTGTTTACATTATTGCCTTCTGGTTAGCTAATGTTTGCCCTGCAGGTAATAGTCACTTTTCCACCCCTTTATATCTTAGGTATAGTTGTAAGTAAAAAAAAAAGGTCAAAGACAAAGCTATTCGGGTTCTTGTGAGTATATACACTTCACTGCCGATGTGGGGGGGCGCCACCTAAAATCTTGGCTAGGGCGCCAGATTGATTAGGGCCGGGCCTGGCGCCAAGGTTGTATCAATCAAACGTGTCATGTCCACATGTGAAAATCAACTACTTGCTACTATGTTGAAGAAGCGGGCTACAACGCTTTGTGTTGTATTGTGTGGACTTTTTATGGACAGTTGCTCACACAAAACAGATTAGTTTTTTTGGAAATGAAGACACCTCTCAGGAAAGGAACCATGCAGACCGGGAGCAAACACAAGGCATACAAAAGGGTTACCAGGTCCGCAACAAGGGGGGCTGGTCAAAAACAGGTTAGGTCAATAGCAGAAAATCAGTCTGTGGAATAATCCTTGGAGGTCTTGCATGGGGAAAAAATCTAATCTGGAAGAAGTAAAAGAGTATTGATGCTGGGCAGGCAAGTCCTATTTGAGTGACACAAGTAAATGTGGTTGAGCTGATTAGGTGGTAGTGGCCAGCAGGAAAAGTAGGCAAGTACAGCTAGCTGTGGGCCACTCTTAGTCGCGTCCACAGGGATGACGACAGTGAAGTTTGTCTTAAACGGAAGTGAAGCTGGAGAGATAATACATAACAAGGAAATTAGAACTAAATAAAAATAAAATACTGCTGAAAATAAGTTTGGGTCTTCAAGACACGGTTCACTTCTCTTGTCGTCACCCCTATAGGCGCGACTTAGGCTCAATTCAAATTCTGCCTCGTCCCCCTCTCCTCTTCTACTTGACCCTCCACCTTGGCTTGAGCATCTAGTGCCATGGCGAAGTATTGCAAGTACGCCCCTCTCCATACGGACATCAATCGAGTCTCGCTACGTCATCAACCCCTTACCATTTGCCAGCGGTCATGTAAGGCAGATGCGACAAATGTTTGTTTACTTTAAAGATGCCGTCCCACACGATGTTCGGCTTTGCTTGTGCTCTTATTTTTCCTCACCTGTTTTTATTACGGCAGCTGCACTGCAGCAGACAGGGAGAGCCTGCAAAGAGTGGTCAAGACGGCTCAGAAGATCATCGGCCGCCCTCTCCCCTTTCTGATGGATATCTACACCTCCCGCTGCCTCAACAGAGCCAGTGCCATCATCAAAGACAGCACCCACCCTGGTTCTGACCTGTTCCACCTGCTGCCCTCTGGGAAGCGCTACAGGTGCATTAAAACCAAGACGAACAGGCTAAAGAACAGCTTCTTCCCCAGGGCCATAACCACCCTGAACGGACTGCCCCATTGTCTTTCATAACTGCCTTCTCTTCGGTGCAAAAACCCATTCCACCAACCACCCTGTTTTTTTCATGTAGATATTCATGTATATATTCATTTCACCCACTGTATAGAGTGTACCTTTTGTACAGAGTGTATAGGGTCACCTTTCTTTGCACTTCTATATTTTTTATATTTTTATATATTTACACATTGTTTTTTTGCATGCACACATCGCACTGTATGGAATGGCCTCAATCTCGTTAACCTGCGTAATGACAATAAAGCTGATTCTGATTCTGATTCTGATTAAGAAGAAGACCGTTTAAAAAGACAACATATTTGGCATAATATGCAATATTAGCTTGTGGTATGTGAAATGTGTTGTTTCATTGTGTATTTGTGTTTAAAGCCAATATTTATGTGCAGGAGGAAAGGTCATTATTATGAAAATTATTAATTAGGCTTATTATTTACATTTGTACTCTTCTCTGGAAGTGTCTGCGGCCACAGCCAGACCCTTTTCAGGCCCCTTCTACTAAGGTTATCCAGGGTAAATCCCACCTAACCTTATCCTTGTCCACACACACACAATGCCACCGTTTAAGACCCCCTCCGTCCGTCGGCGCAACGCAACCTAGTACGCATGCACAAAACAAAATGCGCGCGTCATAGTTACCTCTGACCTGGAAGTGTATTCTTACCCTGTGTTTCGATGTAGCCTATTGCCACATTTCTCTTACCAGTATACCTTGCTTGCCTCACCATCAGCAGCTGTTAGACTGGCCCTACAGTGAATCATACCTGAGCCATCATACATGAATCATATCTTTAATGGATGTGTGAAAGTAAACATTGTGATAAATAACATTTTACAACAATCAATCTAGGGATCTAGATATCTGGTCAGGACACTGTGCTTGTAGGCTGAAATTAGCACTCGTATTTGACGGCCGCAACCACTTCATGGCTTCACAATAGTTATGGAGTACAAAACTAATCGCTCAGCATACATTTGCCAGTCCAAATGCATTCGCTGTTTTCCCTCGTCCACGGGAGCCCGCATTTTCGTTGTCTCCCCTTCGACAAATGGACAAAGTTTTTCGTTAAGTAGAATCACAGCTGACCTCAACATTCGAAAGTTCTCTTGCCGTTCCTGTGGCACGACACACTCGTTGACAAACATATCCCACCAGGCTGCCGTTCTTCCAGGCCTTATCCAAAATCGTCGCTCAAAATTGCATCCAGTTGTATCCGAAATAGCTGCAATCGCACGTTTCCTTCTTTTACGGTATTCATGTGTGATTTCCACAAGCGTCTGTTATGAAGCTGGCTGTGGCGCGGTCTTTCTGGCGTCACTTCCTGTGTGGGGCGCGGTCTTCCTGGCGTCACTTCCTCTCCGAATTCAGTTTGTAAACGATCAATGAGTCCATACAAAGGGGAACTTTAAACGATGGTTTACTGGACCCGAAACGGGGCTTAGGCCAAATAATTATTCGTTTACAGTTTTTTCCAATTGCTTACACACTAAATTTTAAATTTTCACACAGTTAACAAAGTCTACACACAGTAAACAAAACCACTGTGCAGATTTGCCTAATATTAGGCATATACTCTGCTTCACATTTTTTGCGAAATATTACACACAATGCTTTACACACACCTTCCCATCTTGCACACAGATAACGATTGTGATACACACATTTTCACACTTTACACACACTCTAGGATTGTGATACACACATCTTTACACTTTACACAAAGCTAAGGATTGGGAAGTTACTTCCTGGTCAATCCAAAGGGCTGGCTTGCCAGCGACCGCACAATTGAACACATTGGATAATCACATCCACGAGGTATAAAGACACACAGGTGATAAGTTGAAAATACAGCTTTCAAGTGGGTGCTACAGTTTTTTCCATTTGTAATTTTTATCTTCAGATTTTTTTTCAAACCTTTTTATTTGTCTCAGATTTTAATTTGTACTGCATGTCATTGTTGACTACTGTGATATGTTACTTTACCTGACTATGGTAAAAATAAATATTTTCAGTTTGTAGCATCATTGTTGAGCAGTTCTTGAAAAGATTTTCAGGATATTTTTACTTTCTCTTAAGGTCCTTACGTATAGGCCCACTTCAAAGTAAACAATGACGATTGCTATGGATTTGCCAATATATTTTGTCAAGTTACAGTAATCATTCATCACATATGCTAAAAAGGTCGAGCAGATGCCCCAAACATGTGATTTCTTATAGTAAAATAGGGTTTTTACAAATGTGTTTTGTATTTATCACTGTTGTGGGTAACTCACTCCAATAGTGTCTTATCATTTGAAGTCTGTGTGAGTGAGATGACAATAAAACTGCATTTTTACAAATGCTTGCTTTATTTTGATGAATGGGCATATGTTTTGACCGAGGTGTGTCATTTTGGAAATAATCTAGGAATTAAGAAAATTGAATGTTGTGTTTGGAAAAGTGTGTCAATACATTTGAAAAAAAGACACACAGTTAGTGAAATTGTGTGTAAGCTAATGGAAACAACTGTAATGAGTTATCCGGCTTAATCTAGACAGGGTCTCAAAGTACGAAACGGCAGCTGAATGGAAAAGTACTAACTGGAGACACTAAAAATAATGATCTGATCAATGTATTAGTTGGAATTTTGAAGCGTTTACTTTTTTTTAACAGCGCATGTGCTGTCATTTGGTTGTTTACCTTTTAAGTTTTTTACTATGCTTTTAATGTGTTTTGTATTGACCACTTCACAACTAAGGGACGCTCACAGGAGAACAGTCGAATAATTCCTTCGGGTCCTATTCTCCATTCTGGGTTTAAGTGATTTTGTACGCCCTTGGAGTTTAGCACATTTCTCTTATTCATATTCTCAATTTCAGAATCCGGACACACCCAACCTTGCAAAGGAGACCCAAAGACGTAAGTTGTGAATGAAGGCAGGCTCAGGTGTTTCATTTACTAATTAGGCAAACTTTGCCATGAAGCCTTTCTACTTGTTAGAATATTCATGCAAATATGGATGGATGCACTTAAATGCCCTACATGTAGCTTCACTTGGGTTCACTATCTCAAACCTTCTTTTCGATCTTTGCCCTGCTTGGAGCACAAACTTCATGTGTGGCGCCTGCCTTCTCAAGTTCTGACTGTGTGCAAAACATCATGAAACTGTTACAGCTATTCCTAATCACTGCACAGGTTGTTGACTATCTGTGTCTCGTAAACTCAAAACTAATATTAACATAAGCCAACAGTTTTAATCAGGTGCACAACTTCCTCTTATCAACCAATTGGGCCTCATGTAACAAGAGTTGTGTGTACTTTCTCTTAAAAATAAACATACGTTCAGAAAATGGCGTACTCAAGTATAAATGCAGATGTATTAAAGTGTCCACATGCACAAAGCCAAGCACATTTCTTTTTTTACATCACAATCAACTTGAAATTGGTCCCAGATGTCGGTGTGTTTTGGCACGCCCGGCAACCAATCAATCAATCAATCAATCTTTATTTATATAGCCCTAAATCACAAGTGTCTCAAAGGGCTGCACAAGCCACAACGACATCCTCGGTACAAAGCCCACATACGGGCAAGGAAAAACTCACCCCAGTGGGACGTCGATGTGAATGACTATGAGAAACCTTGGAGAGGACCGCATATGTGGGTAACCCCCCCCCCTCTAGGGGAGACCGAAAGCAATGGATGTCGAGTGGGTCTGACATAATATTGTGAGAGTCCAGTCCATAGTGGATCCAACATAATAGTAAGAGTCCAGTCCATAGTGGGGCCAGCAGGACACCATCCCGAGCGGAGACGGGTCAGCAGCGCAGAAATGTTCCCAGCCGATGCACAGGCGAGCGGTCCACCCCGGGTCCCGACTCTGGACAGCCAGCACTTCATCCATGGCCACCGGACCTGTGCCCCCCCCCCCCCTCAAGGAAAAGGGGAGCAGAGGAGAAAAGAAAAGAAACGGCAGATCAACTGGTCTAACAGGGGGGCTATTTAAAGGCTAGAGTATACAAATGAGTTTTAAGATGGGACTTAAATGCTTCTACTGAGGTAGCATCTCTAATTGTTACCGGGAGGGCATTCCATAGTACTGGAGCCCGAATAGAAAACGCTCTATAGCCCGCAGACTTTTTTTGGGCTCTGGGAATCACTAATAAGTCGGAGTTCTTTGAACGCAGATTTCTTGCCGGGACATATGGTACAATGCAATCGACAAGATAGGACGGAGCTAGACCGTGTAGTATTTTATAAGTAAGTAGTAAAACCTTAAAGTCACATCTTAAGTGCACAGGAAGCCAGTGCAGGTGAGCCAGTATAGGCGTAATATGATCAAACTTTCTTGTTCTTGTCAAAAGTCTAGCAGCCGCATTTTGTACCAACTGTAATTTTTTAATGCTAGACATAGGGAGACCCGAAAATAATACGTTACAGTAGTCGAGACGAGACGTAACGAACGCATGAATAATGATCTCAGCGTCGCTAGTGGATAAAATAGAACGAATTTTAGCGATATTACGGAGATGAAAGAAGGCCGTTTTAGTAACACTCTTAATGTGTGATTCAAAGGAGAGAGTTGGGTCGAAGATAATACCCAGATTCTTTACTGATTCGCCTTGTGTAATTGTTTGGTTGTCAAATGTTAAGGTGGTATTATTAAATAAATGTCGGTGTTTAGCAGGACCGATAATCAGCATTTCCGTTTTCTTGGCGTTGAGTTGCAAGAAGTTAGCGGACATCCATTGTTTAATTTCATTAAGACACGCCTCCAGCTGACTACAATCCGGCGTGTTGGTCAGCTTTAGGGGCATGTAGAGTTGGGTGTCATCAGCATAACAATGAAAGCTAACACCGTATTTGCGTATGATGTCGCCTAGCGGCAGCATGTTAATACTAAAGAGTGCAGGGCCAAGAACCGAACCCTGAGGAACTCCGCACGTTACCTTAACATAGTCCGAGGTCACATTATTATGGGAGACGCATTGCATCCTGTCAGTAAGATAAGAGTTAAACCACGACAAAGCTAAGTCTGACATACCAATACGTGTTTTGATACGCTCTAATAAAATATTATGATCGACGGTATCGAAAGCAGCGCTAAGATCAAGAAGCAGCAACATAGATGACGCATCAGAATCCATCGTTAGCAGTAGATCATTAGTCATTTTTGCGAGGGCTGTCTCCGTAGAGTGATTTTCCCTGAAACCGGATTGAAAAGGTTCACAGAGATTGTTAGACACTAAGTGTTCATTTAGCTGCTGTGCGACAATTTTTTCGAGGATTTTCGAAATAAAGGGAAGGTGGGACACCGGTCGGTAGTTTACCATGGGGTCAGGATCAAGGTTAGGTCTTTTGAGCAGAGGATGAATAACCGCTTTCTTGAATGCTAGGGGAACAGTGCCAGAGGAAAGTGATACGTTTATAATATTTATAACCGCCTGTTATAAATACGCAAATCATATTTAAAATAGCTATGGCACGGTCTGACCAATCACAAGTCAGGAGGAGGTTGGGGCTGGGTGGGTGTTAATCGTTCATATGTCTCTGAAGGGCACATCAATCAGGCAGTGTCTACACTAAGCCGGTAACCCCTTAAACAAATAATTGTTTAGCCTAAGCCCTGTTTCAGCCACACTAAACTATCGTTTAAGGTACCCCTCCTCGGACATTTTTTTACACGGGTAAGTGTGCCGTGTATTTCTTGAATCTCCAACTCTTATCTTTGTATGAACTCATTGATCGTTTACAAACTGAGTTCGGAGAGGAAGTGACGCCAGAAAGACCGCGCCCACAAAGGAAGTGACTTCAGAAAGAACGCTCCACAGCTAGCTTCATAATAATGCGGTTTCGTAACTCAGAGCTAACCACTGGAAATATGGAGGCGAGTCATCCAGACATTCCCGTCTTTCTCCTTCCGTCTGTACAGACGCTTGTGGAAATCACACACGAATACCTTAAGAGAAAGCGACTGCAGCTATTTGGGATACAACACTTCTCAGACGGCAAGAGAACTTTCCAATGTCCAGGTCAGCTGTGATTCTACTTACTGAAAAACTTTGTCCATTTGTCAAAGGAGAGTCAACGAGAATGCAAGCTCCCGTGGATGTGATTAAAAAAAGGGAGCGTGTGCTTTGTATTACCTGGCCATCAAGGGAAGACTACGGAAAACAGAAAATGCTTTTGGACTGGCAAAGCAGACTGTATCAGTTATTGTCCGCCATGTATGTCGCAGACTCAACGTCTAGGTCCAGAGTATATAAAGTCACCAAAAACGAATGGACAATGAAGGTGAAGGCAACAGAGTGAGGAGTGTCCTGACCAGATATCTAGATCCCTAGATTGATTGATGTAAACTATAAATATTTATCACATTGTTTACTTTCACAATAAAGATTTGATTAATTTATGATGTCACAGGTGTGATCCACTACAATAGGGCCCTACAGCACACTGGATTCCAGTTAAATTAAATACCACAACACTGGATATTGTTCAGATAAGTTAAATTTAAGAACTTATACACAAACCAACACTGGAGGTGACTATGACGTGCGCATTTTCAAATAAAATTAAAAAAAAGAAACATTGATAAATAAACATTGATTGATTTTCCGCGCCAGCGGACGGAGTGGGTCTTAAACGACCATTGTGTGTGTGTGGACAAGGATATGGTTAGGTGGTATTTACCCTGGATAACCTTAGCCGGTTAGTGTAGAAGGGGCCTCAGTCTGAGAAGTAGAAATTGACGCTTTTGTATGTGAACTGTTACCCAGCACCACCTATGTGTGTCGTCCAAGTATCCACAGTCTATAGAATTGTACGTACCGCACCCTTGGAGTTGACGTAAGGTAGCACACATTTCCACATCCAGTCTTGATACAGCTCATGTTTGCCGTGAAAAAGGGCATACGGCAGGTTTTTGTGCAAACGCAAGCTTCTTACATGAGGCCCCAGGCCTTTGACTGTTCAATGGAAGAACATGGGTAAAGTCTAACATAAAGCTTGTCAATGCCATTGAATTCCATGAAAAATTTAACACGTTACATTTTGAAAAGGGTATATCCATCCAGGCCGTGCTAGATGACATGGAGATGAAGTGTGTGTATGCATACTGCAGAAACATCTTCTACTTTACTTTTAGGGGTTCAATGTCTAAATGGGAGTATATGAATACGAGAAATGTGCGTAACGTCAAAAGCATAAATAATCACTTAAGGTCAAACGTGAGAATAGGGCCTGAGCAAAATGATTGATTTAGTTGGTGTGTCATATTAATGTTTGCAATTCACTAAACCTATTACATAGGTGAGAGTTGTATGCTCAAAATATTTGCTTAAATGGCCTCGTTCCTATTACACTTTTAACGATATTAATGGCATCTTTTTATTTTTTTGCACAAATAATTTTTTAGTCCCCTAACCTAGAGCTTGTGGCCCAGGTTGAGAACCCCTCTTCAAGTAGTGTACCTTCTAAATTGCAATGCAGGCGGTATGGGTTCAGTTTCCACTCACCAATGGTGCCAATGCTGATTTTTTGTCTATTTGTCATTGACTGGTGACTAGTCACCGGATCTAACCTGACCTTCCGCCTTTGTCAGCAAAACACATGACCCTGAGGATAAACGGCATAAAAAATGGATGGATGGACAATGCATTAAGGGAAAAAAACTGGTGGGAAAAGCAGGCAGAAAAAGCAATCTTGCTGGTGTTTCCATTAATAAATTAAATGAAAGCGCCTTAATCTGTCAGCAGGTATGTTATGTTATTTATGTTGCTGTTTAGTGTGTGGGTGTGTGATTTCCTCCACTTTGCTCTTCTTCCTCCACAGCTCACTTGGAGGCGACAGAGTCCCTCTCATTGGCAACCAGCACAGAACCCCCCCAAAGCCTCCCCTCCCCAAACAAAGGCTGATGCACAAGACAGGGGCACGTGTTCAAAGGCGATAACGACTCAGGCCTCTCATTTGAATTAGCATGGAGCATAAGCTCTGACACATATTCAACCCATCACACAAAGAAACAGCAAATATGAGCGCACACTCTTATATGCAATTGTACAGACACACACACGCAGACACACACACACACACACACACACAGCTCTTGTGCCGACGTGTGGACAGTGATTACAGGATTACACTGCAAAGGCCACTCACTTATGCATTCAAGCTTTGAGTCGTCAGCATCGGCTTTTGCTCCTCGTGTGGAGGAGCGCCGCACAAAAAGCTCCCAACATCAAAGTGGGTGAGCAGGAATAGCAGAATAGCAGCTACAGCCGCACTCGAGACGGAGCGACGCTGCCGGCTGGCTTCACAGAGGAGGAAACACGCAAACAGGCGATGCAGCATTATTTCTGCTCTACTTAAACACAGCCCTCATCGTCGTCGTCGTCATCATCTGGCCTATGCATGTTTCACACCTGGTTGGTTAAATGTGCCACTCTGGCCTGGAGATGTCTGCTGGGGGGCGAACAGCAAAGAGGCGGCGTGTGTATGCAGTCAGAGACACACATGTTCCAGGGTGACCTTTGCAGTTTTGATCCTCCTCACACAGCCAAGTGCATTGTGGGCCCATCAGCAAATAACACTTTTAAGAGCATTTACATCCAAGCATCCATCAAAATAGCAGTGGTGATATCAGTAGTCGTAACATTTCATTATTATCAACACGATGGCATCATAGTTGGCCTGAAATATTATTTTTAATGTCAAACCCACTCACAGCCGAGTAGATTGTACATTCACTGGTGTGGTTCCAGGTTGCTCTTCCATTGACATCCATGCAGCTTAAATGCGTCACGTTTAAAAGCTCAAGAGTGTCGGAATTTAATAGGTATAATTGTTATTTGAATTGTGTCAGTTCCATTTGAGCTCATGCAAGTATTTTTACTGAATGATTAGCACAGATATCTAAATGAGGTATCATTACTTGTTCAAAATATGGTCGTCAGAGTAATGACTGAGGGTTGTATTCTCTATGTGCAATACTTGCACAATTAAAGGAGCATCTGTGTAAAAGATTTTAGTTGTCTGAAGTTTCATGAACGAACAAAAGTGTCCGTGTCAGGGAGGACATTTTGGAAAAGGGTGGTGCACAAGTGTCTTAAGTACAGGGGGTGTGGTTTGAAGGGTCTGATGCATGTTTTTTTGTTTTTTTCCCCCCAATTTTTATTTATGTGACAGTATTTTAATACGATTTGACTCAAACATAGATTTATTTTTGCATGATAAAGAATACATAATAAACAATATGATTTCTTTATTTTTAGAGCAAAATAACAATAAAGGTTACAAATCTTGACTGTCGGCAATTTAGATTTTTTTTTTATGTCTAGGGGATCAAACTGACTTTTTTCTATTCTCCAACCACGGCTAGACCAACAGTCTGATGTGACAACCACTGTTATTATTAATATATCCGTGATAGGTGTGTCCGCTATGGCGATTATGTGATTACATTTCATATAAAACACCTTGTAGTTTGACATTTTACCAGCTATTTCTGCTTTTCAACGGTGTCTCATGTGTTGGGCACGTAGAGTTAAACAAAGAAAAACTCTCGATGGCCAGTTCTGCACTCCTGCTCTCTTCCTGGTGTAATATAATGTGTGCAATGTAATAAAATGTACTGAAACTACACTTGTTATACTACAAAAGAAGTGTTTGAAAAAGTTTATGATCTCACTAATGAATTTAACAGCAACTACTTTTAATAATGTATATCACAAATATCTCTCTCTCCTGTGAATATTCGCAATTGCTTTTCATTTGCATCTGACTGATAATTGGTCAGCTGCTGCGTGCTGTCAATCAGTGTCACGTTGGCAAGACGGGCAGCACCAGAAAGCCAATCAATGAGCTTGAGCGCGGATTAAAGGGACAAGCTTCAGTAGGCTTTCCGCCTGGCACAAGTGTTTGACTTGTCTCCATTCAATAGTGTTACACTATTTTTGGACATTAAAAAGGGCAGGGGTCTAGAACTATCTTTTGATAAAGTGCAGGATCACCTCCGTGATCAATGTGATTTTTCTTTCTAACAGTAAACCTAATTTAATTGAAGTGTAGATCTGTTTGCAAACTGCACATCCCATTAATAATTTTAAGAAAATTATTATGGCTTTATCAAAGCACTAATTGCATTGAAATTCTGACTGCCGGTTGAGCACCTCTAAGGTCAGTTGCTATCATGGTTGTGTTTTGTATGAAGTAGTAATAATATCTCCTGTTGTGTCAAATGTGTGCAATCTTCCCATCTGTGTGTCGCCCACAATTACTTATTTATCTTGCTGTCATTTTGTTTTGACGCTGCTGTATGTCCCTTTCCACGATGATTTGTCCAGAGGCCCTCACACATAGCTCGGCTCGCCAACAGCAGGGAGTCAAATAGAACACTTTTGGAACATTTTCAGTTCCTATGGATGCAGTAAATGCATACTTCAGGTGGAAAATTTCACCTCTGCTCGCGGTGCTATCAATTTTCCATTAATGTGACCCATTTTGCAAACAAGTTCAGAGGATGAGGAACATTTACCAATCAGATAGATACCGGCGTCAGGTGTGATTGTTGATAATGACGGGGAAGTGCTATGGGAAGAAAACACGGAAGAAAGAACAGTGAGGAGACGTGGAAAGCTGCAAGAAAATATGCCTGCCACCATGCGGGTGACTGATAGCTTTCTGTGCATGCTTCTCTTGATGTGAGGCAGGCCCCTAATTAAGCTCTACTGCCAATCACAAATACTTGGATGGTTTGTGAGTTGGTTTACTTGCATGGTAGTATTTGTCGCCCACACAACCCTCCGTCTCATGTGATTGAGCCTCTTCTCTCCATGTTCTAATTAGCGTGATGTTAAATGTGTGAGACAAGAGAGATCAAGCAGCGAAGCCAACAGATGATCAGTAGATGGTGAGAATGGAACCGGCACCCATCTACTAACACCTCTAAAGACGTATTTTACTGGCCTCAGGAGAGCAGCACATTATGAACAAATGAGGACAAAAACATTTAATTACAGTAACAGTTTTGTGGATTTTACACTCAAAATCTGCAGTGTACCAGTCCACATCAGGTACACCTACGATACAAGAGTAAGGGTCTGATTTACTAAGATACAAACACCACGCGGGCACGAGCATGTGCAATCTATAAAATAGCATGTACTATTAGTGGGTGTGTTGTGTGCGAGCTACTAAGACTGTGTGCAATTGTAAAGTGATGCTTATTTAAATGAAAATTATGCATGTACTATATGGGGAATCACCATAGAGACACTCGAACAATTACCGCAGCGTTTTGCTGTGTTTTCAAACATGCAGGAGAAATGTACTACAATCAGTCTGAGGACTAAAAGTTGACTCGTTTGTGTTGAACGAAGCAGTCCTGAGCTGCATTTACCATTAAACCACTTTTGTTTTATTACTGAAGGTGCGCTCATTGGACAGAGGCTACACTTAAATCCATACTTAAATATTTTTTTTTCAAATAAAAAATATTTTAATAATAAATATTCTATGTGAAAAAAACAAATGTCATAAAAAAAATACTAAAGGACACCGAAACGCATCAATTGAAATCCTTTTAATCAGCCTCTTAAATCCTCTTGCAGCTATAAAATTATAAAATGAGGTTGTTGAATAGACGATGTGTCAAATATTTTGTTTTACATCCGACCGTTTCAAAATGTTGTCACACACTTATGACGGAGGATTCTCAAGCACTGATCCTGCAGCCGTGTGTGGAACTGTCAGTTTGTATGTCCTTCTCACACATGCTAAATAAAATGCGTAATAGTTCCAGCAGAACAGTTTCAGTCATGATAAATCACATTGCTCATGCTAAGCACCTAATTTGTGTCTTTTTCTCCCAGTAGGCTAATAATTACACAACTGTTGTGTCACTGACTACTTTTACAGCATGGAACAAAGTTAATTTGTTAATTTGTTGCCTCCTTTATTTCACATTTACCCTCAAGAGGTCGTCGATTCCCCTGAGCAGCTATAGTCGCCCCTTCGAAGTCCAGCTGAATACCTTATATTCTTCTGTGAATATGTTGAATATAATCCGTCCACTTCTTTTAGCTTTGTGTATCAAAATTAAGCTCATACAAATTCACAAACAACATTAAAATACTAGATTAAACTAGGGCTGTCAATATTAACAAGTTAACTCATGCGATTAATCACAAAAAATGATTGCAATAATCATGTACACAGATTAGATTAATCATGCAATTTATTTTGACCCTAAAAGCTCTTTTACCTTAACCACTATGTGGTCAGTGATCAGATGAATGCATATGTCAAAACAAAAGTGAATGAGGAGACTCCGACTGGTGTGCTGCAGACCCGGCTGCAGAAAATAATTTAAGCGGGGAGGGGGCATCACATTTTTTCAGTGTGGCAAACATTTTTAAGCTACAATGTACTTGCTTCAGGCTGAACAATGGCTATGGGACTACTCCTACAGTTCATAAAACTAACTGTCCTCTCACTAAAAAGTGACAGTTCATCCCAAAATCTAGAAAATAAACAAAACAAAATAGTGTAGTGCTGTGTCCGTGGGCGTAACTACCATTGAGGACACAGAGGTCATGTACTCTGTATTTTTTTTTAGGTGACAAAAGAAGATGATATGACTGACTGTAAATGTACTTTGTGTAGGACATCATGTGCGCTGTACATGACAATGCGTAGATCATCCTCTCTCAATATACGATCTTTGGTCATGCACAGCCCGCTACAACTCCAACAATGTAACGCAAAGAAGTCCACTTTTACTTAAAACATTATTCGATCTAAAATGTGCTGTCAACATAACATTACCATTAAATCATATTGATGTAACTAATGTTACTACTTTCACCTAATCAAAATTGATGTGAAACGCTGTCGGTATAATAACGCTGTCGTGCCAGTCAGGTGCCGCCCTTCCCTAAAGGGCTTCGCGATCAGTTGTGTGGGAGGGAAGAGGGGCATTTTGCGTGAAGAAGCACATTCAAATGTAAATTATTGAATGACAAGGTGCTTTATATAATATCTGACCCCAAATGTATTCTTGAGCACGTCATGCTCTGTTCCGGATTAAAATAAGAATGCAAAATGTCCTCCATTACTTCCGGTGGCTCTGTGGCTGATGTTGTTAGTACTTGCAGTGCAAACCTGAGGAGCTTGGTCGTGGTTGAAAACTCATTATGTTTTTTATATTTTTGTTGTAATGATATTAAAACATTTTAATATGCTAAACTTCAGGATATTAATAAACAAGTGGACTGTTACAAAAGCATGCTGATTATCAAAGATGTTAGATGACTAATAGATAGTCATAGCTAAATTAAAGCTTTTGTTATTCTGGAAATTCTTTGTGTTGCTCAAGTTAATACAATTTATATGATGCTGGGAGCTGTGAGGTGACAGCTCCTTTCTAAGCTGACACCTTATCGTGGTAGAGGAGTTTGCGTGTCCCAATGATCCTAAGAGCTATGTTGTCCAGGGAACTCTATGCCCCCTGGTAGGGTCTCCCAAGACAAACAGGTCCTATGTGAGGAATCAGACAAAGAGTAGCTCGAAGACCTATATGGAAAAGAACAAACAAAGACTTAGATTTCCCTCGCCCACACGCGGGTCACCAGGGCCCTCTTCTAGAGCCAGGCCCGAAGGTAGGTCACGATGGCAAGCGCCTGGTGGCCGGGCCTCTCCCCATGGGGCCAAGTCGGGCACAGCCCGAAAAGGCAACGGAAGTCCCCCCTCCAATGGGCTCACCCCTCATAGGAGGGGCCATAGAGGTCGGGTGCGATGTGAGCTGGGCGGCAGCCAAAGGCAGGGCACTTGGCCGTCCAAATATCGGCTACATAAACTAACTCTTGGGAGGTGGAACGTCACCTCGCTGGGGGGAAAGGAGCCTGAGCTTGTGCGCAAGGTGGAGAAGTTTCGGCTAGATACAGTCGGACTTACTTCGACGCACAGCAAGGGCTCTGGAACCAGTTCTCTCGAGAATGGAAGAGAGTCCATCCCCTTGCACGCAGTGAGAGGTGACAGGCTTGGGTAGAAATTCTTGTTTCCCCCTGGCTCAAAGCCTGCACGTTGGAGTTCAACCCGGTGGACGAGAGGGTATCTTCCCCAGCCTTCGGGTGGGGGGACGGGTCCTGACTGTTGTTTGTGCTTACGCACCAAACAGCAGCTCAGAGTACCCACCCTTTTTGGATTTCCAAGAGCGAGTACTGGAGAGTTCTCCCTCAGGTGATTCCCTTGTTCTGCTGGGTGACTTCAATGCTCATGTTGGCAGCGACAGTGAAACCTGGAGCGGCATGATTGGGAAGAATGGCCGCCCGGATCTGAACCTGAGTGGTGTTTTATTATTGGACGTGTGTGCTCGTCACAGATTGTCAATAACAAACACAATGTTGAAACATAAAGGTGTCCATATGTGCACTTGGCACCAGGACATCCTAGGCCGCAGTTCCATGATTGAATTGGTAGTTGTCTCATCAAATTTGCGGTGTCATGTTTTGGACACTCGGGTGAAGAGAAGGGCGGAGCTTTCTACTGATCACCACCTGGTGGTGAGTTGGCTCTGATGGTGGGGGAGGATGCTGGACAGACCTGGCAGGCCCAAACGCATTGCGAGGGTCTGCTGGGAACATCTAGCAGAGTCTCCTGTCAGAGAGAGTTTCAATTACCACTTCTGGAAGAAATTTTAACATGTCATGAAGGAGGCTCTGGATATTAAGTCCGAGTAGACCATGTTTCGTACCTCTATTATCGAGGCGGTCAATTGGAGCTGTGGCCGCAAGGTGGTTGGTGCCTGTCGATGCGGTAATCCTAGAACCCGCTGGTGGACACCAGCGGTGAGGGATGCCGTCAAGCTGAAGAAAGAGTCCTATCGGGTGCTTTTGGCTCATTGGACTCCAGAGGCAGTGGACAGGTACCGACAGGCCAAGCGGTGTGCGACTTTGGTTGTCGCAGAGGCAAAAACTCTGACTTGGGAGGAGTTTGGGGGAGCCATGGAAAACGACTTCCGGATGGCTTCGAAGCGATTCTGGACCACCATCCGCCGCCTCAGGAAGGGGAAGCAGTGCACTACCAACACCATGTATGGTGAGGATATTGTGCTGCTGACCTCAACTGCGAATGTTGTGGATAGGTGGAGGTAATACTTCAAAGACCTCCTCAATCCAACCAACACGTCTTCCTATGAGGAAGCAGTTCCTGGGAATATGTGGTGGGTTCTCCTCTTTCTGGGGATGAGGTTGCCAAGGTAGTTAAAAAGCTCCTTGGTGGCAAGGCCCCGGGGGTGGATGAGGTCCGCCCGGGGTTCCTTGAGGCTCTGGTTGCTGTGGGGCTGTCTTGTTTGACAAGACTTTGCAAAGTTGCGTGGACATCGGGGGTGGTACCTCTGGATTGGCAGACCAGGGTAGTGTTTCCTCTCTTTAAGAAGGGGAATCGGAGGGTGTGTTCCAACTATCGTGAGATCACACTCGTCAGCCTTCCCGGTAAGGTCTATTCAGGTGTACTGGAGAGGAGGTTACACCAGATAGTCGAACCTCGGATTTTGGAGGAGCAGTGTGGTTTCCGTCCTAGTTGTGGAACTGTGGACCAGTTCTATACTCTCGGCATGGTCCTTGAGGGTGCATGGGAGTTTGCCCAACCAGTCTACATGTGCTTTGTGGACTTGAAGAAGGCATTCGACCGTGTCGCTCGGTAAGTCCTGTGGGGAGTGCTCAGAGAGCATGGGGCATCGGACTGTCTGATTGTGGCTGTTCGCTCCCTATATGATCAGTGTCAGAGCATTGCCGGCAGTAAATCGGATCCGTTTTCAGTGAGGGTTGGACTCCGCCAGGGCCGCTCTTTGTCACTGATTCTGTTCAGAACTTTGATGGACAGAATTTCTAGGCACAGTCAGTTTGGTGGCCGCAGAATTAGGTGTCTGCTTTTTGCAGATGATGTGGTCCTGATGGCTTCATCTGGCCAGGATCTTCAGCTCTTACTGGATCGGTTCGCAGCCGAGTGTGAAGCGACTGGGATGAGAATCAGCACCTCCAAGTCCAAATCCATGGTTCTCACCTGGAAATAAGCAGGGGCGTCCATGGTAACATTGCTTGGATGTCAACATATGTTGTTCCAAAACCTGTATGTACCTTTCAGCATTAATGGTGCCTTCACAGATGTGAAAGTTACCCATGTCTTAGGCACCAATACACCCCCATACCATCACAGATGCTGGCTTTTCAACTTTGCGCCTATAACAATCTCATTGTTCTTTTCCTCTTTGGTCCGGAGGACACGACGTCCACAGTTTCCAAAAACAATTTGAAATGTGGACTCGTCAGACCACAGAACACTTTTCCACTTTGTATCAGTCCATCTTAGATGAGCTCAGGCCCAGCGAAGCCGACGGCGTTTCTGGGTGTTGTTGATAAACGGAGAGTTTTAACTTGCACTTACAGATGTAGCGACCAACTGTAGTTACTGACAGTGGGTTTCTGAAGTGCTCCTGAGCCCATGTGGTGATATCCTTTACACACTGATGTCGCTTGTTGATGCAGTACAGCCTGAGGGATCGAAGGTCACGGGCTTAGCCGCATTTACAAATCAATAAACCCGCACCACCAATTAATACATATCTTATGTGGTACTGTCAAAATAAAAATTGCAAAAAACATATTAAACGTGAAAAAATAAAGAAATAAAATATCTGAACTCACATTTCATCACCGGGACAACTGAGCTAGCTTTCGGAGTTGGCCGACAACTTCTCACAAGATGTAGTATCTCTTTAAATATCCTTCTTGAAAATGGCCTCGCAAATATATGTGTTTTCTTGTCTAACCATAAAAGATGCAGACGAGGCGTGTTGGCTGAGTTCTTAAAGTTTACTCCACAGCGTGCTCATCGATAACATCAAGCTGCCGGCATGTCTACCTAAACGGGGCTACTGAGCATGCGCTTCACTACTGTGGCATGCTGGGTAATGTAGTTATTTCGTTACCTGGCTCATAACATCACTATATATATCTGCCTTAGGTCATCTAGAAGGCCTTACTGACAACAACTTGTGATCTGATTGGCTATCGCAACGGTCTATCACTGTATGTCCCCGTTCGCTGACAGTGCACGGACGCTCGCATTGCTGAATGTGAAGGCCTCCGGCAGATTTGGTACAGCATGGTAACATAAGCCAGCTAAATTCTGATTGGATAAAAACTAAAAACAACAGCATAACATGACATGAAAAAAATATAAATACTTTTAGATATTTATGGAAAGTAAATATAAAATTACTTTTATCTCAAATTATGATTATGATTTCTGGTTATGTTAGGCAAGCAGAGAAGGCCTCGCTGGCCCTGACGGCACACCACTGCTTGAATTCATATTAGCAGCAGAACATTAATGCTGTTGTGTTTAAGTGTGTTTCACCTCTTTACTGCACCTGCAGACCTGGTCGGCGGCCCCTCCCTGTGCTGGCCCGCAGCCTGCACGGAAAACAACAGCCAGTACAGGAGTAATATCAGTGCCTCCTCACCCCGCCGCCATACTTTATTACCCCTCGCTCTCATGAATAAACATCCCTTACATTCACTCAGCCTCGGCATGAAATGGCCACACAGCCCCTGGCAGACGCACACTCGGTAATGCCGCAATCATTATTCCACTGCAGTGGTGCCACACGCGCATATTTCACCAATCATGTGGCTTTCTCTCCTGACTTTTGTTCCGATGACTTAAACGAACGAGGTGGCAGCGAGAAGGGCCTGTGCAGCACAGCTCTCCCTGTTAACACGGCAACCATTGACACTGACACACAGACATTTGCATTAGGCCGAGTTGGACGAGCAATTCCTACGGTGGGCTCGAGATTGTTCCCTCGTTTTCCATGAGAGGACCGAGGAGAGACAACGGTGGAGGGGGGTTTATTTTTGGTCCTCTCACTTTGCTCGTTCCTTTCATGCTGTTCTTGCCTCCTCCGACTGCCAACTTTTCTTTTCTCTGCTGATTAATGAAAGACGCACACATGCCATGACACTGGTGGGGCGTTCAGCAACAGAAAAGGGGGAAGCCTATTTGGCAGCACTTTAAAACCCCACCAAGGCAATAGTCTCTAAGAATAAACCTGAAGGGCCAAAGTCCTTTATAAGCACTCTGTTGGCTCTTCCAGTGTGGCAAAATAAAGTATCCAAACCAGAGTATTTGGAGCTTTCAGAGCTACAGATAATGACAGGGTGACACAAACAAAGATGATAAATAAGGCTGTCAAATGTAATGCATTAACTCATACAGTTAATCACAAAAAATATTGCATTAATCATGTACAAACACATATTAATCACAAATGTATTTTTAGCACGGATGCTCCTTTACATGTTGGGCAGTAAGAAGCTACAAGTAGCAATGCGACATAGTTTCCCAGTAGCATGGCGGTAGCGTCGCTACTTTTTCTTTACAAATATATTTTTATTGAATTTTACAGTTAAAATCACATTTGACAGTCATACTTTGCACACGCAGACCCTTCATACATGCACACATCCACTCATTCACACTCATATGCACACTTGAGGAGAGAGGTGCACTTGGGCTTTAACAACTCAAGGTTTACAGTATAGACCAGGGGTGTCAAACTCAAATACAGAGTGGGCCAAAATTTAAAACTGAACAAAGCCGCGGGCCAAGGTTGAACAAATTAACCTTTTTGATAGGGACCCAAACAAGTTTTGCATTAAATATTGAACAAACAAGGCGTATATAACTTTATAGTGACAGGCAAAATCGAGTTTCAAATAATAATAATAATAATTAAAACATATCAATGGCATATCAAATACAATTTAAATAAAAATGTAATGCCTCTTTTCTATTTGCAGCCTTCTGAGGTAACTATCAACATTAACTTTTTCCACAGACTAATAAATGTGAAAATAAAATAACAATGAATAAAACAACCATTCAGGACTTTAAACTGCTCAGTTTGCAACATACTGATCTAATCTGATGTGCCCAAGCCAGATAACTGCCATCTTTTCTTGGATGCTAGTTCATTAATGTCGGGGCTCAGGCTTTGAGCTGAGGCATCCCTCATTATCGAACCAAGGTGTTCATCAGTCATTATATATCGTATTACACAGTCTTGGGGGCGTGCCTTCCAGGCACTGCTTTTAACGTCCTCTACGAGTTGACGTCACATCCGCTTTTCATCCATTCTAACAACGTGCCTGCCCAGTCACAAGATATGAGTGGCTCCTATATGCACACACACATAAATGCAAAGCATACTTCATCAACAGCGATACAGTTTACACTGAGAGTGGCCGTATAAGCAACTTTAACATTGTTAGAAAAATACGCCACATTGTGAATCCACACCAAACAGGAATGACAAACACATTTTGGGAGAACATCCGCACAGTTACACAACATAAACACAACAGAACAAATACCCAGAACCCTTTGCAGCACTAACTCTTCCGGGACGCTACAATATACACCCCCGCTACCTCCAAACCCTGCTGCGCTTTCTTCCAGGGTTAGGGATGGGAATTAATAAGATTTTTCTGGTTCCGATTCCATTTTTGATTCTGTGTAAAGATTTGTTTTTATCGGTCTATGATCGATTCTTATTAAAAATAAATAAATAAAAATAAAAAAGGTGGATTAGCATTAATTTAGCTTAATTTAGAGGTTAATATGACTTTACAAAGCCTACAGTGAGGTTTTAAGAGGCACATACGTGGCATAGAAAAAGATTGCTTGCAATAAATAATAATAAATAATGTAATAAGAAATATTTTTTCTGTTCAATTTAACAAAATAAATCATATGTGAAAATTACACAATCATATAACATTTAGTAATATGCAAAGTGCATACAAAGTGAGATGTGTCAAGCCTTTATTTAATTTGGATGATTATAGCTGACAGTTTATGAAAACCTTGAGCTGAAAATCTTTCAAAAACTGTAGGCCATTATCATCAAAATAATAAAAAAAAGGACTGACAGATCTCACTTTGCATGTAATGAGTTAATTTCATATATTAGTTTCACATTTGAGGTTGAATTGCTGACATTATTGGACTTTTACATCATATTCTAATTGTTTGAGTTCCACCTGTATAATAGAAATGACTGTTGAAATTTCATGAATTGGTAGAGTACAATATCCTGAAAATCCTGTACAAAGCAAATACACAAATTCTTTCAAACAACATTCAAAACACATTTGTTAAAAGAGAAAGTAATTATAGTCTGAAAGCAACTGAGATCTATTATTGTTAAATAAATAAATAAGTGTTTCCATGTTTAGTTATTTTGCTGTATGTTATGAATATATATATATATATATATATATATATATATATATATATATATATATATATATATATATATATATATATATATATACACAGGTAAAAGCCAGTAAATTAGAATATTTTGAAAAACTTGATTTATTTCAGTAATTGCATTCAAAAGGTGTAACTTGTACATTATATTTATTCATTGCACACAGACTGATGCATTCAAATGTTTATTTCATTTAATTTTGATGATTTGAAGTGGCAACAAATGAAAATCCAAAATTCCGTGTGTCACAAAATTAGAATATTACTTAAGGCTAATACAAAAAAGGGATTTTTAGAAATGTTGGCCAACTGAAAAGTATGAAAATGAAAAATATGAGCATGTGCAATACTCAATACTTGGTTGGAGCTCCTTTTGCCTCAATTACTGCGTTAATGCGGCGTGGCATGGAGTCGATGAGTTTCTGGCACTGCTCAGGTGTTATGAGAGCCCAGGTTGCTCTGATAGTGGCCTTCAACTCTTCTGCGTTTTTGGGTCTGGCATTCTGCATCTTCCTTTATATATATATATATATATATATACTGTATTTCTATCAGCATACTTCAGTCATCAAAAATGATATCATCTGAGAAATGGGCATTGTTACAATGTAGTTCTCACTTGGTAGGATATGTACAACGAGCGGTGACTATAGTGAGCTCAGAAAGCATAAGAACAAGTATATACATTTGATTATTTACATTTGATTATTTACAATCCGGGGAGGTGGGATGTGGTGGGGGGAGGGGGTTAGGCTAGGGTTGTTGCTGCCTGGAGGTGTTCTTTTAGTGCGGTTTTGAAGGAGGATAGGGATGTACTTCCTTTTACACCTGTTGGGAGTGCATTCCATATTGATGTGGCATAGAAAGAGAATGAGTTAAGACCTTTGTTAGATCGGAATCTGGGTTTAACGTGGTTAGTGGAGCTCCCCCTGGTGTTGTGGTTATAGGAAGTAGCTTGACATGTACTTCGATATCAGGGAGGTGTAGTGGATTTTATAGACTAGGCTCAGTGCAAGTTGTTTAACTCTGTCCTCCACCCTGAGCCAGCCCACTTAGGAGAAGTGGGTAGGAGTGAAGTGTGATCTGGGGTGGAGGTCTAGAAGTAACCTGACTCGCTTGTTCTGAGATGTTTGGAGTCTTGATTTGAAGGTTTTGGAGGTGCTAGGGTACCAGGAGGTGCATGCGTAATCGAAAAAGGGTTGAATTAGAGTTCCGGCTAGAATCTTCATGGTGCTTTTGTTGACCAGAGAGGAGATTCTGTAGATAAATCTTCTTCGTTGGTTGACCTTTTTGATTACCTTGGTTGCCATTTTATCACAGGAAAGATTAGCCTCTAGAATGGAACCTAGGTAGGTGACCTCTTCTTTCCTGGTGATAACAATGCCACCCACTTTTATAGTGAAGTTATTGACTTTCTTAAGGTTTATGTGGGACCCAAACAGGATGTATTCCGTTTTACCTAAGTGTATGGATAGCTTATTGTCAGTGAGCCAGGTGCAAATTCTACAGAGTTCGGCAATGAGGATTTTTTCCACCTGTGACTTGTCCTTGTCTGATAACAGCAGGGCCGAGTCATCCGCAAACAGGAACAATTCACAGTCGCATGCTGATGACATGTCGTTTACGTATATTAGAAACAGTAAAGGCCCTAATATACTGCCTTGGGGGACTCCACAGCTTACTGAGAAGGGGGGGGGACAGGGTGCCGTTCACCTCTACCACTTGTTTCCTCCCCTCCAAGTAAGATTGTATCCAGCTCGATGAGGTTTTATCAAATCCGATTGTTTTAAGCTTATTCAACAGTATAGCGTGGTTTACGGTGTCAAGAGTTTTTAATTGAGAGTAACTAGTATCTTAGCCTACTACGTTTTCCGCGTAGCTGTTTACCTAACTTTGATTAATCGTGATTAATCAAAATCCCAACGTATTTATATATGTAATCGTTTGACAGCACGAATGCTAACTTTTAAAGACAGAAAACTACACAATGACAACAGCCGTCAGTTATTTAGGAACATGGTCACCACGCATGAAAGTGAGAAGGTAGTGCGGTCGTTTAGAAACTTCAGGGTTCCTGGTACGAATTCAGCTTCCGTCATCTTAATCATTGCTGTTGTGTCCATGGGAAAGACACTTCACCCACCTTGCTCCTTGTGCCGCTCACAACAGTGTATGAATGTGAATGAACGTTAGGTGCTGGTCATAGACATTAATTGTCAGCCACTCTTCCATCAGTGGCCTTGTGGTTAGAGTGTCCGCCCTGAGATCGGTAAGTTGTGAGCTTAAACCCCGGCCGAGTCATATCAAAGACTACAAAAATAGGACCCTGCTTGACACTCAGCATCAAGGATTGGAATTGGGGGTTAAATCACCAAAAATGATTCCCGGGCGCATCCACCATTGCTGCTCACTGTTCCCCTCACCTCCCAGGGGGTGATCAAGGGTGATGGGTCAAATGCAGAGGATAATTTCACCACACCTAGTGTGTGTGTGACAATCTTTGGTACTTTAACTTTAACTTTTTATCTTCTTTATTGTCTTCTCCATGGCATATCTGGCTACCAATGTAACTTACAACCATCAATGTGTAAAAGTGGAGTGAATGAATGATGGGTACTCGGTTCTCACTGTAAAGTGTTGTGAGTATCTAGAAAAGAGCAATATAATACTTATCCATTATTATTGTCCATCCATTGTCTACCACTCGGGGTAGCGAGGGGTGCTGGAGCCTATCCCAGCTGCACTCAGGCGGAAGGCGGGGTACACCCTGGACAAGTTGCCACCTCATCGCAGGGCCAATACAGATAGACAGACAACATTCACACTCACATTCACTCACTAGGGCGTATTTAGTGTTGCCAATCAACCTATCTCCAGGTCTTTGCAACCACATAATTTCCCAACTGTAAGATAAATAAAGTCTAAGTCAAATTTTAACGTCGGGGCTGCAGCTTAATCAGCCAGCCAAGCAAGCTCGCTTTATATTACTCTCATCGTTATCTATTCCGCTTCCCTTATCTCATCCTTCTTTTATCAGAGTATCTGAATCAGGATCTATTTGCATGTCGTTCACTTTGAGAGAATGTTCTTTTACATAGTTTGCGTTCTCAGTCAGAGTGCCACTCAGGAATTTAGCTGCAGTTAAAACAAGTCATATTATCTTTCCAGGTGCTTATGTAATGTGTGTGTGTGTGTGTGTGTGTGTGTGTGTGTGTGTGTGTGTGTGTGTGTGTGTGTGTGTGTGTGTGTGTGTGTGTGTGTGTGTGTGTGTGTGTGTGTGTGTGTTTGTTGGGTGTGACACCCCAAAGTGCAAAGGTTGTCTCCATGGTGATAGATGAGGGGTCATCACCATGACGATGGATTGCAGGGGGTGTTGGCTGCCCAAGGTCGCGGATCAAGGACACAACGAGAGTGATTGCAAGCAGCAAGACAGGAAATCGAAGAGGAGTACTATAAGAAGTGTGTGTGTGTAGTGGAGGGGGTGACTTTGGGGGCTGGCTGTAAGGGTGGTGGTGGGGTTCGGGGAAAAAAGGTGCAATTTCACAAGCCAAATTACTTCTGGGATAGAGGAAAGAAAAATATCACAGCAATAACGGCACAAGGTAGGCGGAGGGAAGGTGGGGGGAGGAGAAGCAGGAGGCGAGAGGGAGGAGGGCGGTCCCCATACAAAAGGTGCAGCTCAATTAGCCAAGTTATCAAACGTGTGCGCTCACACGTGCAATCAGAGTAGCACCTTATTACACTTCCTGCCGCACCATCTGACCGACAACGACATGGACATTCACTGTGCTCTTTCTACATGTACATTGTCAATGACTGGGGATACAATTACTAGCATGACTTAGCTTTTGCAGCGAGCAGCTGGTCTGCTGCACTCTTTTGTTCATCATTTCCACCATCTCCCTTTAGTACAGTAAGTGCATTAAAAAAATGACATTGTCGCCTTTATGCCTGAGCCCCTAAAACCCACCCTCCATAACAAGGGATTCCACCAGCACGGACCCACTCCAAAAAGGCCCTTGTTTGCGTGTATGTGCTCACACAGAGGAGCGTAACAGCAGCCTGAGTGCATTGAATCATTAAGTTCGCAGTGCCGCTGTTCCTATTGCCTCATTGCACCTAATTAAGTCCCCTTTTGTTTCCTGTCAATTAACATTGTAATTAAAGCTAGTCATGCTTGTGCTGATTCACCTCGCAAGCCGTGATGTGCAGGAATCCTTCTAATAGTTGCCTGCAGACATTTGCCAGCATGCCACAGTGCAAACATATAGATATTTACACACACACGCACAAACACACACACACACACACACGCACACACGCAAGCATCTTTCACTTGGCAAAACTGCGTGACACATTGATGGAGGCTGAAATGACAGGAGAATTATTTGCTGTTCATATGCGTGTGTGTACGCATAAAGAATGTAATCAAATCACCTAATCCTAACCGAGGAAGTGAGTAAAACCTAACACATCCCACACAGACACACACACACACACACACACACACACACACAAATAATCTATATTCTAGTACACCACAGTGACAAATTAACAACAAATGAGTCCCTCCCCCGCCATTTTACTCCTGTCCCAATGTACACTTGACCAAAAATATACACCTATCCTCTTGTTTCCATGGTAACTGACCAGAGCGATGTGGCTATAGGAAGCAGCAGGCAGAGTCAGTGGGGCGAAAGGCGTACCGGTCTATTGCTTCGACACCCCCCTCAGCCCCCAACACTCTCGCTCTACAAATATTTAGTACTGCACTAATACTGTATTACTACACTGTACATACACTACACAATATAACTCTTTTAGCCTGCAGACATTTTTGTGTCTTTTTTTTGGACGATCCCCACCCCCCACGCTCCCATCTCTCACCCACCTCACCCAACCCCCAATACTCCTGTGGGTGGCCAAACTGTCCTTGGGTGCAGTAAAGCATTTGAGCAGCACACGCCATGTGACCTTAATTCCCCGCCTGCCTGCTTCGCCATGTGCCAGCCAAAAAGAATTGGGCGTGAGTGTGGCGTGCGTGCATGCGCATGTAAGGCATGTGCATAGCCGTGGGTAGCGTTTTTTCAGTTGCGCAGCGCCATATTTGTTCAGCGTGTTGGTCTCAAGTGGCGACGCGCTAACCGACGGATTAAGCCGGATAAAGGTTTGATTGTGCATGCATACGTCGGAGGTTGCGTGTCGTGTTTTTTTTAAAGGGTAGGGGTGATAGTGTGAATCAGCAGCCACCCCGGCACGTGTCGCACATTCAGGCGACCTTATTCATCCCCTGCAGCCCCAAAATCCCACTGCTCCTTGCCCCCACCATCCTCCCCTTCCTCCCACAAAGGGGCTTCAACCCCCACACAGCCGTCGCCGGCAGCCTCAGCTGGTGGCTCAAGGAGGAGGGGTGCATGGATGGGTGGGTGGGTGTCGGCAGGTGCTTGGATCTTGAGATATTTCCTTTAATACTTTTTTGTGTAAGCAGCAGTTTAAAAATGAGTATCAGATGAGGGGGGTGTGTCAGCTTGCCGCCTGCAGACAATTCTGCAAAGCCAAATGCACGTTTGTCCGTGTGTTTGAGTCTGTGACGTTGCAGACGCGGCACCTTGCCTCGTAAGACTCCCGCTGATGTTTGGTGCTGACCTTTAACCTTAACCAAACTTTGACCCCGGCAGAAGGCGTCTGATTTCCCCAACAAAGACAAATGCAACCGCATTATGACCTCCAACCCTTAAGCCACGCTTATGCTGCATCTGAAGCGAGACATAAACTGTGCTGCTGACGTATGCGCCCATTTAGACAATGGAAACAGGACGGACGTAATGCTCGTCCATCACAGAGGTAATACCATCAAGCAACATACATATGCAAGTGAAGCTGCTATTATTATTCTAATTGACTTCGCTCGTTATTTAGGAGCTCTGACAACACAGTCGGTTTAGTGTTTTGCATTTTGTATAATCGCTTTTGACTTAGAGTACATAACAAAGATGCTGGGCTTTATATATTTATTTTGTTATTTGTTATAAAACAATATGAGTGATACACGTCAGTGCAAAAATGTTCAAAGGGGACCTATGATGACTTTAATCTACATTTAATCGACCTGTGGTCGAGATCAGCGTTTCTTAACTATTGGGCCAGGGCCCATTGTTGGACCACGAGTGAACCCTAAAGGGCCGCAAAAAAATATCTGTTTCTCAGCTGTGGTCTGTAAAAGCTACAACGGTACTCAGTTGTAATTCACTTTTTTACCACTTGTGGCAGTAATGACAATATCAAATAAACAGAAGTAATCTGGAGCTAAAGCAGTGGTTCTTAACCTGGGTTCGATCGAACCCTAGGGGTTCGGTGAGTCAGGCTCAGGGGTTCGGCGGAGGTCAAGACACACCCGACTCATCGTGTAAATAAAAACTTCTCCCTATCGGTGTATTGCGGATACGACAACAGCAGAAATAAGACTGATTTGCAGGTGTGTAATTTGTTGTGAGTTAATGCACTGTGTTGGTTTTGTTCTTTGAACAAGGTGATGTTCATGCACGGTTCATTTTGTGCACCAGTAAAAAAACATGGTAACACTTTAGTATGGGGAACATATTCACCATTAATTAGTTGCTTATTAACATGCAAATTAGTAATATATTGGCTCTTAACTAGTCATTACTTATTAATGCCTTATTCGGCATGACCTTATTATAACCCTAACCCTCTAACACTGGCCCTAACCCTCTAACCCTGACCCTAACCAAATAAATCTAAATTAAGTCTTTGTTACTTGGAATATGTTCCCCATACTAAAGTGTTACCAAAAACATATAACTTTGTCTTGAATTTGAAAAAAAAACATAATTTTATTTTTCACTAAAAAAGGGTTCGGTGAATGCGCATGTGAAACTGGTGGGGTTCGGTACCACCAACAGGGTTAAGAACCACTGAGCTAAAGTCATAGATAAGTCTCTTAAGAGCAAAAATTATGACTAAAGTGGTGAAGCTCTATTTTCATTTGCACTTTAATTTTATTGAGAGTTTTTAGCACAACATAATAATATGTAAATGTATATTTTGTCAGTTATTTATGAGCCCCTTTTATACACTATATTTAGGTAGTGCTTGTTTTTCTAATCAGCCTGACTTAAGGTTCATGTGTTAAATGAATAATAATCTTTGTGATTAACACATTGTTTCATATCAACTGACAAGGTTATAAATTGTAAGTAGGTTAAATATAATTATTGAATAGGATTCAAATCAAAAGTATAATTACTAATTCAGCATTAACATTTGAAATGGCCCCGGGGCCCTCTGTAGTGGAAAAGTTGGGCCCTGAGGTCAAATAGTTTAAGAACCCCTGGTCTATATATAATATGTATTGGATATGCTTTTTTTTGTCAATTGTGTGTAAAATTCTCTCCACAGATTGCAAATTAAACCACGCCCCATCCTCACCAAAAGTATTATAATCTATCTTTTTGAAAATGTAAGCTGTTTCAATAAATATAAATATCTTAGTCGTCACAGCTATTTTTTTTTAGACACGGTTGAAAATAAACTTCAGAACCAGTTTATAGAGTCACTTGGTCACAACATTAGGTACACCTGCACACTCTCTGATCGACACAGAGCTGCATAAAAAAGCTGCTTTTACCAGCATTTATGTCATATGTCAGTGGTATTATGCACATGCCAAGATTAGATACAAATATTCATTTATCTGACCTTTTTTGTGTTTCCTCCTGGCCTGAAACGGACTGAAAGCTTGACTTTATGTCCAAATAGGTACAGCCACCTCCCTCTGATGTCGCAACGTAGCCAGACTGCAAAACCCCATGAACAGAGGTATCCAAAACAAAAAATGCATGATCTGATGCTTTGGCATTGTTTAACACTAGTATCCAACATTGTAACAACATTAATAAGTCGGACAAGACGAAATTCATCATAGGTCCCCTTAAAACTTTTAGAAGTACCGTATTTTTCGGACTATAAGTTGCAGTTTTTTTCATAGTTTGGCTGGGCTACAGTGCGACTTAATATGTTTTTTTCCTTTTTTATTATGCATTTTTGGCAGGTGCGACTTATACTCCGGTGCGACTTATACTCCGAAAAATACGGTAAATGACTTTAGCCTGATAAAAACTAATGGGTTGTACTTGTATAGCGCTTTTCTACCTTCGAGGTACTCAAAGCGCTTTGACACTACTTCCACATTTACCCATTCACACACACATTCACACACTGATGGAGGGAGCTGCCATGCAAGGCGCTAACCAGCACCCATCAGGAGCAAGGGTGAAGTGTCTTGCTCAGGACACAACGGACATGACGAGGTTGGTACTAGGTGGGGATTGAACCAGGGACCCTCGGGTTGCGCACGGCCACTCTTCCACTGCGCCACGCCGTCCCTTCACCATGTTCAGTATGTATTCATACTTGCCAACCCTCCCGGATTTTCCGGGAGACTCCGGAAATTCAGCGCCTCTCCCGAAAACCTCCCGGGACAAATTTTCTCCCGAAAATCTCTCGAATTTCAGGCGGAGCTGGAGGCCACGCCCCCTCCAGCTCCATGCGGACCTGAGTGACGTGTTGACAACCTGTTCTCACACCTGCTTTCCCACAATATAAACAGCATGCCTGCCCAATCACGTTATAACTGTAGAATGATCGAGGGCGAGTTCTTGGTTTCTTATGTGGGTTTATTGTTAGGCAGTTTCATTAACGTCCTCCCAGCGCGGTAACAACACACAACAACAGCAGTCAAGTTTTTGTCTACCGTAAAGCAGTTTGTCTGCCGTAAACAGCAATGTTGTGACACTCTTAAACAGGACAATACTGCCATCTACTGTACATGCATATGTGACCCACCCATAATGTGTCACATTTTTGTGTTGCTTTATTTATTTTATTTTGTGGTTTGAATTCGTTTTTGGAGCTGTCATTACACATTTATCAGTATTCACATTGGTCAGTAGGAGGCAGTAGGGCGTTTCTTCCCAATTGAATGCTATCACCTGCAGACCGGAAGTGTCTTGTCATTCTGATGAGCGCGACCAGTCTGTGAACAATTGAAACGTCCTGTGAGCTTTTTCCTCCTGTATAACAGGTTAGTTTTGGTGAATCAACTCACTGAATAATATCTATGTGATCTTTATAAGTTTAAGTACACATTCTGATGGTGGAGCCTAACTCTAAAGTGTTTGTGAGTTGTAGTTTGTATTTGTGAATGAATCCAGTGCACAGCTGCAGTAATCAATACAAAATGGCGACGTGAGTACGCAATGTTTATATAGGAACTTCTGATCCTAATTCAGACTCCCAAATTAGAGCTCCCGTTTTCTTATTGATTTTATAATGTGTATTTGTATAATGTGTGTGTTCTGAAATAGTGACAGAGAATAGAAAAAGGATGGACAATTCAACCCTTAACTCAATGAGTAGAGGAGTGTTATGTGTGTATAAGTGTAAATAAATTAACACTGAAATTCAAGTATTTCTTTTATTTATTTATATATATATATATATATATATATATATATATATATATATATATATATATATAACTAGAATTCACTGAAAGTCAAGTATTTCTTATATATATATATATATATATATATATATATATATATATATATATATATATATATATATATATATATATATATCTTAACCACGCCCCCAACCACGCCCCGCCCCACCCCCGACCACGCCCCTCTCCCCCCACCCCCCAGCTCCCGAAATCGGAGGTCTCAAGGTTGGCAAGTATGTATGTATTTCTTAACTGAAGCATTTCTTAACACACAGTGAGGCTTAAAGTGTGCGACCCATTCACAACATTTTTCTTTGTTTGATTTAATTTCATTTGTATTTCGTCATTAAAAGTGCTAAAATGGGAAACATAATCACAATAATACTTAGGGCTGCAAATGTTATCTGTTTTGACAATACTAATATGGTTGAACCACACTTTGGCATCAATTACGGTCCAACTAAAATAAAGCTTGACATTTTACTGGAAAGGAAGTGGAAATGACAGAAGTGTACATGTATTTACTTATCAAAGACACTCACTACACAGTTACTCTCTTGAAAATAGATTGAAAAGTGCATGCATGGATTTCCTAAGCATTAACCCAGAGTATATACTGTCAATCAATCAATCAAACTTTATTTATAAAGCGCTTTTCATACATAAAAGAAATGCAACGTAAAGTGCTTTACAAACTTAAAAACAATACCCCGATGACCCAGATCCCCAGATGAACACATGAATGCATGGCTGAGTACAGAGGAATAATGTGATAAAAATGGCTAGTACACTGTGTCTGTGACAGATGGTGTGTACGTGCGCGCGTGTGTGCGAGTGTGTTTGTGTATGTGTGTGTATGACACCTTGACGCGCCATGGTGGATCATGCCAACGACAGTGCCACATTAATACAATCAAATGTGTTTTTGTCTGCGCTAAAATTAGGGGGAAAAAACAGGATGGATGGATGGAGCATTACATTGTCTGAAAGTGCATTCGTAGCCACAGAGTGTCTGCATCAATGTCTAAAAGTGTGTGAGTGTGCCTTGCCTGCCAATGCTGAAATGTATTCATAAATAATTATAAACTCTGTATATGTTTGTCAAGACTGAATAATTAGGAAGCAATCCTGTCATACAGTATGTTCAATACTGCCGACGACACACACATTGTTCCTAAGTGCCAAATAAAAGTGCAAAAACAATCCCTGCAACCGTCCTGGCGAAATAATCCACTCCTCCATGTTATGACAGAGTGTTCAGACAAGAATAAAATAATACCTGCAAAGACCTGCAACGCTGAAGAAAATGACTGCGAAATGTGCAACTCCTAAATCTTCTAAAATGCGGAGACAGATATGCCAACAGGTTTTTTTTTTCTCTATTATTGTGACTTCAAATTCTTTAACCATCACATTTTATTAGATCATAAGTTTGTGAAATTTTAAAATGATATAACTTTAGGGTCGTTTTAATTTTATTTTTATGTCAACCAGCACCAACATAACTTAATAATAAGAACCAGTTGATATATTTGTTTATTCATCATAATGCTATAATGCTGTAATATGGAGTAGATATTATTTTTTTATTTTTGTAGTATACTTCCATTTATTTGGATAAGACTATTTTCAAATATAGTGTTAGTTTACAGTATATTTAAAATGCCAACATGTGCAACTTTCATATGGGTTGTGAGAGCAAAACATTTTTTTCTCCAAGATTTCAAAGATAATGCAAATGTTTTATCTTCCCTACAAGAAATGCAATTTAACAAAATATGTATTATTTTGCTCGTAGTTTCCAGCAATGTAAAAATGCACTGCAGATAATTGACATGAGGAGTTATGTAAATGAACTTAAAAGTATCATTGTTCAATACTTTGGTATGTTAATACTTTTATCATGTCACTAACATTATTTATTAAAAAATGTTTGTGATCAAAGATTCTCAAGGGTCAACATTTATAACTAAATCCAAATATTACTGTCAGTGATGTAATAGCTGAATTGCTTTCAACCTATTCCTGTTTATAACCCTTAGGGTCTGATTTACTAAAGGATTACGTGTACTAAACTCGTGCGCAGAGGATTGCGTCTCCTAAGTGAGCAGAATAAGGAGCACAATACATTTAGTGTGTCTGTGTTAATGAATATACAGAATATATGCTGATCTTCAGAACGGCCACAATTGGTAGAAGAAGATGCAATCACAATCATTTAGCTCACGCAAAGTGTTTTATCAAGACTGCAAATGCTATTTGCGTAGTTATTTAGCACATCTGATCGTGCAAATTGACACAGTTACACACGGCTGTGAGAAAGGAGCTGGATCGCATTGCAGAAAATAGTGCTACATGTGCATGTCAACATATAAAAAAGATTAAATATACCGTCTATTGAGCATAATCATTTTATAATTTTATAGCTGCTGCAGGACTTAAGGAGCTGATTACAAATAATTGAATAAATGCCTTTTGGAGTCTGTTGGCTTTTTTTTTTTAAATGCCGTTCTTTTTTTCATTTAGTAAATATATTATTATAACATATCTCCAGCATGAAAACATGTCTTGCAATATGCATTTTCTTTCGTTTGGATAATTCCAGACGCAACAATGGGCTGCGGTGTTGTGATTGTCCACTGCTCCCTGCACAGCGCACGTCATTTTGCTATATATAGTTTCTGTTGCCAATAGATTGTGTTTCTATCTTGCAAAAAAGGTGTTCAGATTATGGAAGTGTGCTGTTTGTTCAACATTGCAAAACCCCACGAGTAGGAGGAGCGTAATAACATCAATGTGGAGAGAAATTAGTGTTTCCATGGGCACATAATGGCGGTATTACATGCGAAAACCTCATTTAAATAGCAACAAGTTTCAATACACTCGATTGGAACTTGAGGGTTCCTGGTTCGATCCCCAGCTTCCGCCATCCTAGTCACATCTGTTGTGTCCTTGAGCAAGACACTTCACCCTTGCTCCTGATGGGTGGTGGTTAGGTCCTTGCACAGCAGCTCCCGCCATCAGTGTGTGAATGTGTGTGTGAATGGGTGAATGTGGAAATAGTGTCAAAGCGCTTTGAGTACCTTGAAGGTAGAAAAGCGCTATACAAGTATAACCAATTTAATACAAGACACAATTTTATAGTTTGCACACACCGTTACACTTGTTATTTGAATCTTAGTCGATAAGGCCCTTACAGTGTTACATTATTACGTTTTTGTAAATTCTTCACCACTGACTACATACCTCGTATTACGGTTGTACAGGGGAAGAAGACGGCACAGACAGGAGGGACGTCGTCTTAGCTCTATGTTTATTTATATATATGAACGATATATATAATTAAGAAATAATAATAATAAACAAGGGAATCGAGTGTGACTAATCCAAAAGTGTATGGTCTGCGATTATGTGTAGGAATGAAATGAGTTTTACCTCTAGTGTTGAGCGAGAGGCGGAAGTCCAAGAGGGGCAAGGCTGGCTCGGAGGTCCATGAGCAGACATGAGGTCGAGGGTAGGAGAGAGGTGTCAAAGTCCGTGTCCAGGCGGGAGGTCGAGATCCAAGAGGCAGCCAGGGAAGCAGAGGGAATACGGGGAGGCGAGACACACAGCTCGAGACGCGGGAACGGAGGTATGCTGCTGGAAGGCAACAAGGAGGACACGAGACAATTGAACAAATCGGGGGAGAAAACACAGAGAGAGAAAAGAGTGCATAGAGCAAGATATGATCGGCTTACTGTACAGGACAGGTCGCTACGTTCTGGCACAGGATAGCAGGTTGCGCTGCGTTATGAAGGCAGGTCTTCTCATCAGCGACAGGTGCGTTGATTGCAGATGATTGAATGCAACCGCTTGCTGCAGTCGGAGTGGCGTGCGGCTGGCGCGCTGTTGGAGGTGCGCCCAGCACAGCGCACAGATGAATGCACACTGGGGTGCGCCCGGGCCGTGACACCTCGTTGCTTAAAGTTTGGCGTGCTTTCTACCGCTCCATAATATGATGCAAAACAGAAAGCTGTAAAAATACTTGTTATCAACAATGACAATAATCTTTTATTCCCTTTAACTGTTTTCCTTAGTGCGTATCAGCGATAGCTTTATCAGGACGCCACGTTCCAGTCTATGATTTTTTGATAGTGTTTGTGTACGGTGAGTGAAGATGATGATTTATTCAACGCAAATTGTACAAGCACGGAAACATAATTATGACAATATAACTTTTTACTTACTGGAACTACTGACTACATAAATGATAATGTTGTTCAAAAGGTCAAGCTTTGTAAATGAGTCAGGGGGGAAGACCAGAGAGAGGATTGTGTCGGTGCACAGAAAGGAACAATTGAGGACGTGATGCTGCAGGGTGTTGCTATGGGTTCCTTACAGCGACATTACAGTGGAAAGAACAAGTATAGCAATGAGACACCATCATTAACCTCTGACTCAGCTATAAATCAATAGCAGTTCATGCAAGTCAAACCAATTCCCTGCTACGGGCCTTCAAGGGCCCTCACTGTGACTTTGCCGTAATAAATCGTATATGGAGGGGTGGGGGGGGTTGAAGATATGTATTAGGATTTGTGTTTTACTGCAAGTCTTGTATGTTTTATGAATTCAATTTACCCGGATTGACCTTGGTGACTGCAGCATATTTTCATTTGTTATTCAAGATCCCGCGTGATGAAGAGTAGAAAGCAAACATGTATTTGTTTTGTTATTCCATTGTAAAAAAGTAAAACATAATCATTTCAAACAAGCTGAGACAGTCGATGGTTGTATAGATGTAAAGGGATCTATTTTTTACCTTTATTTACCTATAAATATCCCCTTGGGATTAAGAATTTATTTTAAAAGCGAGCCCTGCCACAAACATTCATACACCAGTGTGAGAGGCATTGGAGAAAGGTGGGTGATGTGTCTTGCCCAAGAACACTACAGCAGGGACTTGGATTGGATTTGTACCAGGAATCCTCAAGTTCCTGGATGACTGCTCTACCATTTGAGCCACGCTGCCCCGAACATGAATACAAAAACAATAATTGTCATTCTTGTCCAATTGAAAATGTAAATCAACTACAGTAGTACCTCATTTTTTGTCATTAATCCGCTCCAAACACTTAAAACATTTCCTCCCACAGGAAACAATTTAAATCCAATAATCCACTTCAGGCACCCACAAATGTAACCAGAAATACTTTTTATAGAGAAAAATTTGAATTTTGTATGTAGAATATAATGCAAAATGAACATGAATGACCAATGAAATGGATAGATGAACATTTAACGGCACTTTAACCTTAGAAGAATCTTGACGGTGATGAGTGGCAAGGGAGGAAGGGACTGAGCTAACATGTTTACTGTTCAGCACGCAATACAAGGTGGAAACAGAAGAAACATTCCCCTGACTGGAAGGATAGACCGAAGATCAACAATACTACTATTACTTCTACTCTCAGGAGACACTGAACTTAACCCTGCACCTGTTCCACCCAGTTAATGTTGTCCCGCCTGGCGAAGCCTAGCAATGCAACTGCTAACGACGCCATTGAAACTAACTTAGCTTCAGGACCTCCTATCTGCTCATCACAACCCGAGCTCACCTGTGCTCCAGCGATCGGCGGCTCGACAGAGGACTTCACCCCGTTCATTGACACGGTCGGCGGCTCGGCGGCGGCGGTGGAGGACGACCCAGACATCGATGAAGACAGCGGCCCGGCGGAGAACAACACGACGGTGAACAACACGGCGGTGGTCAAAGGGGTGACTGTCAACATCAACAGTGCGGAGGTCCTCCTGGCCTCTCCCGAGGCCCTGGGGGTCTTCAACACGTCACCTGGACTCCCCAAGGTCTACACGGGATACAGGGGATTCTTTGTAAAAACCTGGTCGTTGTTCTCAACAACAACAACAACAACAACAACATCACCAAAACCCACAAAACTTCTTCAACTACGCCCCTCCCCCATCACCTGGCCGTTGAACAATGTGCCTCTCTCCCCCTCCCCCAAGTCTCTCCACACAAACAGTGAATTGGACTGCAATACAACTCCATCTTCAATCAATCAATCAATCAATCTTTATTTATATAGCCCTAAATCACAAGTGTCTCAAAGGGCTGCACAAGCCACAACGACATCCTCGGTACAAAGCCCACATACGGGCAAGGAAAAACTCACCCCAGTGGGACGTCGATGTGAATGACTATGAGAAACCTTGGAGTGGACCGCATATGTGGGTAACCCCCCCCCCTCTAGGGGAGACCGAAAGCAATGGATGTCGAGTGGGTCTGACATAATATTGTGAGAGTCCAGTCCATAGTGGATCCAACATAATAGTAAGAGTCCAGTCCATAGTGGGGCCAGCAGGACACCATCCCGAGCGGAGACGGGTCAGCAGCGCAGAGATGTTCCCAGCCGATGCACAGGCGAGCGGTCCACCCCGGGTCCCGACTCTGGACAGCCAGCACTTCATCCATGGCCACCGGACCTGTGCCCCCCCCCCCCCTCAAGGAAAAGGGGAGCAGAGGAGAAAAGAAAAGAAACGGCAGATCAACTGGTCTAACAGGGGGGCTATTTAAAGGCTAGAGTATACAAATGAGTTTTAAGATGGGACTTAAATGCTTCTACTGAGGTAGCATCTCTAATTGTTACCGGGAGGGCATTCCATAGTACTGGAGCCCGAATAGAAAACGTTCTATAGCCCGCAGACTTTTTTTGGGCTCTGGGAATCACTAATAAGCCGGAGTTCTTTGAACGCAGATTTCTTGCCGGGACATATGGTACAATGCAATCGACAAGATAGGACGGAGCTAGACCGTGTAGTATTTTATACGTAAGTAGTAAAACCTTAAAGTCACATCTTAAGTGCACAGGAAGCCAGTGCAGGTGAGCCAGTATAGGCGTAATATGATCAAACTTTCTTGTTCTTGTCAAAAGTCTAGCAGCCGCATTTTGTACCAACTGTAATTTTTTAATGCTAGACATAGGGAGACCCGAAAATAATACGTTACAGTAGTCGAGACGAGACGTAACGAACGCATGAATAATGATCTCAGCGTCGCTAGTGGATAAAATAGAACGAATTTTAGCGATATTACGGAGATGAAAGAAGGCCGTTTTAGTAACACTCTTAATGTGTGATTCAAAGGAGAGAGTTGGGTCGAAGATAATACCCAGATTCTTTACTGATTCGCCTTGTGTAATTGTTTGGTTGTCAAATGTTAAGGTGGTATTATTAAATAAATGTCGGTGTTTAGCAGGACCGATAATCAGCATTTCCGTTTTCTTGGCGTTGAGTTGCAAGAAGTTAGCGGACATCCATTGTTTAATTTCATTAAGACACGCCTCCAGCTGACTACAATCCGGCGTGTTGGTCAGCTTTAGGGGCATGTAGAGTTGGGTGTCATCAGCATAACAATGAAAGCTAACACCGTATTTGCGTATGATGTCGCCTAGCGGCAGCATGTAAATACTAAATAGTGCAGGGCCAAGAACCGAACCCTGAGGAACTCCGCACGTTACCTTAACATAGTCCGAGGTCACATTATTATGGGAGACGCATTGCATCCTGTCAGTAAGATAAGAGTTAAACCACGACAAAGCTAAGTCTGACATACCAATACGTGTTTTGATACGCTCTAATAAAATATTATGATCGACGGTATCGAAAGCAGCGCTAAGATCAAGAAGCAGCAACATAGATGACGCATCAGAATCCATCGTTAGCAGTAGATCATTAGTCATTTTTGCGAGGGCTGTCTCCGTAGAGTGATTTGCCCTGAAACCGGATTGAAAAGGTTCACAGAGATTGTTAGACACTAAGTGTTCATTTAGCTGCTGTGCGACAATTTTTTCGAGGATTTTCGAAATAAAGGGAAGGTGGGACACCGGTCGGTAGTTTACCATGAGGTCAGGATCAAGGTTAGGTCTTTTGAGCAGAGGATGAATAACCGCTTTCTTGAATGCTAGGGGAACAGTGCCAGAGGAAAGTGATAAGTTTATAATATTTAGCACTGATGGACCTAATAATACAAAAAGCTCCTTGATAAGTTTCCCAGGAAGTGGGTCAAGTAAACATGTTGTTTGTTTTATCCCACTTACACGCTGTAATAGTTCCTCTAATGTTATTTCATCAAAAAGAGAGAGACTATTTTGTATTGCAGTATCCGTCGTAGATACAGTTGTATCTGTGTTCATAGAACCCAGTTGTAGCTGGGATGCGTTGTCTTTAATCTCCTTTCTAATGAGTTCAATTTTCTTATTAAAGAAATTCATAAAGTCATCTGCCGAGTGGGTGGAGCTATTGGGAGGAGTCCCTTGTTGGGTTAGCGATGCTACTGTACTAAACAAAAATTTAGGGTCGTTTTTGTTGAGGCGGATGAGATTTGAGTAATATTTAGCTTTAGCTAAGGTAAGCATGCGTTTATACGATATTAAACTATCACTCCATGCTTGATGGAAAACCTCAAGCTTGGTCGCGCGCCATTTGCGTTCCAACTTTCTACATGATAATTTATGAGCTCTGGTTTCCTCTGTAAACCATGGGGTGCGCCTTTTAGGGGCCCTTTTTTGTTTTAGCGGTGCTATACTATCAATGGTTTTGCGCAGGGCATTGTCAAAGTTGTTAGTGAGGTTATCAATAGAGCCGACATAATTTGGGAATGGTGCCATTACCGAAGGCAGTAGGTCAGCAAGAGTCATCGTTGTGGCGGCATTAATGTTGCGGCTGCTATAGCAGTTATTATTATTATTAGTTTGTTGACAATGAGTCAGAACTTCGAATTTTATAAGGTAATGATCGGACATTACTTTAGTATACGGGAGTACCATAACTTTGGAGGTGGTGACACCCCTGACCAGCACTAGATCTATCGTATTGCCGTTGCGATGCGTAGGTTCATTTATTATTTGTGTAAGACCACAGCTATCAATTATAGTCTGGAGCACCACGCACTGAGGGTCCGATGGGGTATTCATATGGATATTAAAGTCCCCCATTATGATTATATTGTCTGCGTGCGTCACTAGATCAGCAACGAACTCTGAGAATTCATTAATAAAGTCCGAGTAGGGCCCTGGGGGGCGGTAGATAACAGCCATATCGAGAGGCAGCGGTGCGACAGACCTCATAGTAAGCACCTCAAACGATTTGTATTTATTATTTAGGTTAGGGGTAAGGTTAAAGTTTTCATTGTATATTAGTGCGACCCCCCCACCCCTTTTAAGGGGACGGGCAATATGCGCATTCGTATAGTTAGGAGGAGATGCCTCATTTAGCGCAAAAAATTCGTCTGGTTTGAGCCAGGTTTCGCTAAGACCAATGACGTTAAGATTGTTGTCTCTAATGACCTCATTAACTAATAACGTTTTGGGAGACAATGATCTTATGTTTAAAAAGCCCATATTATAAGTATTGGGCTGTTTTGACGAGTTTTTGTTTAAATTATCCGTAGTAGAAATATTAATAATGTTGCGTTTATTATACGTAGTGCACTTTAAATAGTTTCGACCATATCTAGGAATTGATACGACGGGAATTTTCAGATTGTTTGCTTGATGCTGCGATCGACTGAACGCATCATGATTTGCCACCTCAGTAGAATGCATATCTACCCCGGACACATTCACAGCAGAAAACACATTATGTGAGTTGTGTGTTATTCTAAGAAAATTGCTATGCGTACAGGAATTATCCAGCCTGGTGCTGGCTAGTTCTAGCTTAACTGACTCCTCACCCGGACTAGCAGGCTCTGTAATTGCCTGTGACCGGGCTTGCTCTAGTGTAGTTAGTCAAATGTGACTTAAACAGTAGTCTATATTCTTAGACAGGATGATGGCGCCTTCCTGGTTAGGGTGAAGGCCGTCCCTCATCAGCAAGCCTGGTTTGCCCCAGAAAGAGGGCCAATTATCAATAAACGTTAGTCCCTGTTGTCTACAGAAGCTAGCCAGCCACTTGTTAAGCGAGACTAATCTGCTATATCTCTCATCATTGCCTCTCGCAGGCAGGGGGCCAGAGACAGATCTTCTGGACAATACCTCTCCCCAGCGGACTCTGATGTTATTTTTGGTTCCGGTTGGCTACACATCATCCACCTTAATGTGAACAGTCTCTCTGGAACTAAACTCGACCAAATCAGAGAAATGTTCCACAACAATAAGGTACAAATCTTGTGTTTCTCTGAAACTAAATTCGATCAAAGTGTTTCTGACACAGAGATAGAGATAGAAAACCTCTCGGTTATGAGAAAGGACAGGAATAAACATGGTGGTGGTGTTTGTGTGTATATTCACCAGGATATTAAATACATAACTCGCACCGATCTTAACCACAATAACCTTGAATCTGTGTGGGCAGAAATCAAATTCACAAACGCTAAGCCGGTACTGATAGGGACTGTTTACAGACCCGCTAATCAGAGTGATTTCTATGGTGCTCTCGAGGAGTGCTTTGCTGGTGTAGACAACGTGGAGAAAATTATAACTGGAGATCTGATCACAGATTTTCAACGCAGAGATGCGCCTGTCTTCAAATGTTACAGCAAGCTTTGTAATTTGCACAGCCTCTCTCAACTAATAACACTACCCACAAAGGTGTGTGATTCCACCCAATCAACCATAGATCTCATTCTCTCATCAGACCAACATAACATCAAAAATAGTGGGGTCATGATCTGTGGTCTTAGCGACCACTATCTAACCTTTTGCAGCCGCAAAATAACTAAACCCAGAGCCAATGGCCACATAACAGCTCAATCCAGATCCGTTAAAACATACTCCAGTGATAATTTCAACTTTAAATTAGGTGAGTGGGACTGGTCCCCTGTGCTCACGAGCAACCTGGTCGAAGATGCTTGGGATCGCTTCAAAACAGCGTTCCTAGCGAAACTAAATGATATGGCTCCCGTTAGAACAGTCAGAATCAAAGCCTGCTCTGAACCATGGATGAATCCAGACCTATTAGCTGCCATAAAAGACAGAGACAGAAAATACTCCATCCATCCATCCATCTTCTTCCGCTTATCCGAGGTCGGGTCGCGGGGGCAGCAGCCTAAGCAGGGAAGCCCAGACTTCCCTCTCCCCAGCCACTTCGTCCAGCTCCTCCCGGGGGATCCCGAGGCGTTCCCAGGCCAGCCGGGAGACATAGTCTTCCCAACGTGTCCTGGGTCTTCCTCGTGGCCTCCTACCGGTCGGACATGCCCTAAACACCTCCTTAGGGAGGCGCTCGGGTGGCATCCTGACCAGATGCCCGAACCACCTCATCTGGCTCCTCTCGATGCGGAGGAGCAGCGGCTTTACTTTGAGCTCCCCCCGGATGACAGAGCTTCTCACCCTATCTCTAAGGGAGAGCCCCGCCACCCGGCGGAGGAAACTCATTTCGGCCGCTTGTACCCGTGATCTTGTCCTTTCGGTCATAACCCAAAGCTCATGACCATAGGTGAGGATGGGAACGTAGATCGACCGGTAAATTGAGAGCTTTGCCTTCCGGCTCAGCTCCTTCTTCACCACAACGGATCGATACAGCGTCCGCATTACTGAAGACGCCGCACCGATCCGCCTGTCGATCTCACGATCCACTCTTCCCTCACTCGTGAACAAGACTCCGAGGTACTTGAACTCCTCCACTTGGGGCAAGATCTCCTCCCCAACCCGGAGATGGCACTCCACCCTTTTCCGGGCGAGAACCATGGACTCGGACTTGGAGGTGCTGATTCTCATCCCAGTCGCTTCACACTCAGCTGCGAACCGATCCAGTGAGAGCTGAAGATCCTGGCCAGATGAAGCCATCAGGACCAAATCATCTGCAAAAAGCAGAGACCTAATCCTGCAGCCACCAAACCGGATCCCCTCAACGCCTTGACTGCGCCTAGAAATTCTGTCCATAAAAGTTATGAACAGAATTGGTGACAAAGGGCAGCCTTGGCGGAGTCCAACCCTCACCGGAAACGTGTCCGACTTACTGCCGGCAATGCGAACCAAGCTCTGACACTGATCATACAGGGAGCGGACCGCCACAATCAGACAGTCCGAAACCCCATACTCTCTGAGCACTCCCCACAGGACTTCCCGAGGGACACGGTCGAATGCCTTCTCCAAGTCCACAAAGCACATGTAGACTGGTTGGGCAAACTCCCATGCACCCTCAAGGACCCTGCCGAGAGTATAGAGCTGGTCCACAGTTCCACGACCAGGACGAAAACCACACTGTTCCTCCTGAATCCGAGGTTCGACTATCCGGCGTAGCCTCTTCTCCAGTACACCTGAATAGACCTTACCGGGAAGGCTGAGGAGTGTGATCCCACGATAGTTAGAACACACCCTCCGGTTCCCCTTTTTAAAGAGAGGAACCACCACCCCGGTCTGCCAATCCAGAGGCACTGCCCCCGATGTCCACGCGATGCTGCAGAGTCTTGTCAACCAAGACAGCCCTACAGCATCCAGAGCCTTAAGGAACTCCGGGCGGATCTCATCCACCCCCGGGGCCTTGCCACCGAGGAGCTTTTTAACTACCTCAGCAACCTCAGCCCCAGAAATAGGAGAGCCCACCACAGATTCCTCAGGCACTGCTTCCTCATAGGAAGACGTGTTGGTGGGATTGAGGAGGTCTTCGAAGTATTCCCTCCACCGATCCACAACTTCCGCAGTCGAGGTCAGCAGAACACCATCCGCACCATACACGGTGTTGGTAGTGCACTGCTTCCCCTTCCTGAGGCGGTGGATGGTGGTCCAGAATCGCTTCGAAGCCGTCCGGAAGTCGTTTTCCATGGCTTCCCCGAACTCCTCCCATGTCCGAGTTTTTGCCTCCGCGACCGCTGAAGCCGCACACCGCTTGGCCTGTCGGTACCTGTCCGCTGCCTCAGGAGTCCCATGAGCCAAAAGAACCCGATAGGACTCCTTCTTCAGCTTGACGGCATCCCTCACCGCCGGTGTCCACCAACGGGTTCTAGGATTACCGCCACGACAGGCATCAACTACCTTGCGGCCACAGCTCCAATCAGCCGCCTCGACAATAGAGGTGCGGAACATGGTCCACTCGGACTCAATGTCCAGCACCTCCCTCGTGACATGTTCAAAGTTCTTCCGGAGGTGGGAATTGAAACTCTCTCTGACAGGAGACTCTGCCAGACGTTCCCAGCAAACCCTCACAATGCGTTTGGGCCTGCCAGGTCTGTCCGGCATCCTCCCCCACCATCGCAGCCAACTCACCACCAGGTGGTGATCGGTAGAAAGCTCCGCCCCTCTCTTCACCCGAGTGTCCAAAACATGAGGCCGCAAATCCGATGACACAACTACAAAGTCGATCATAGAACTGCGGCCTAGGGTGTCCTGGTGCCAAGTGCACATATGGACACCCTTATGCTTGAACATGGTGTTCGTTATGGACAATCCGTGACGGGCACAAAAGTCCAATAACAAAACACCACTTGGGTTCAGATCCGGGCGGCCATTCTTCCCAATCACGCCTCTCCAGGTTTCACTGTCGTTGCCAATATGAGCGTTGAAGTCCCCCAGTAGAACGAGGGAATCACCCGGGGGAGCACTCTCAAGTACTCCCTCGAGTGAATCCAAAAAGGGTGGGTACTCTGAGCTGCTGTTTGGCGCGTAAGCGCAAACAACAGTCAGGACCCGTCCCCCCACCCGAAGGCGGAGGGAAGCTACCCTCTCGTCCACCGGGTTGAACTCCAACATGCAGGCTCTGAGCCGGGGGGCAACAAGAATTGCCACCCCAGCCCGTCGCCTCTCACTGCTGGCAACGCCAGAGTGGAAGAGAGTCCAGCCCCTCTCGAGAGAACTGGTTCCAGAGCCCTTGCTGTGCGTCGAGGTGAGTCCGACTATATCCAACCGGAACTTCTCTACTTCGCGCACTAGCTCAGGCTCCTTCCCCCCCAGCGAGGTGACGTTCCACGTCCCAAGAGCTAGCTTCTGTAGCCGAGGATCGGACCGCCAAGTGCCCTGCCTTCGGCTACCGCCCAGCTCACATTGCACCCGACCTCTATGGCCCCTGCTATGGGTGGTGAGCCCATTGGAGGGGGGACCCACGTTGCCTCTTCGGGCTGTGCCCGGCCGGGCCCCATGGGGGCAGGCCCGGCCACCAGGCGCTCGCCATCGTGCCCCAACTCCGGGCCTGGCTCCGGAGGGGGGCCCCGGTGACCCGCGTCCGGGCGAGGGAAATCTGAGTCTCGGTTCTTGCATTTCCATAGAAGTCTTCGAGCTGCTCTTTGTCTGATCCCTCACCTAGGACCTGTTTGTCTTGGGAGACCCTACCAGGGGGCATGGAAGCCCCCGGACAACATAGCTCCTAGGATCATTGGGACACGCAAACTCCTCTACCAAAAGTGCAAAACCGAAGTAGATAAACAACCCAATAATTACCTTAAATCACTCCTTTCAAGACTCAAAAAGCAATGCAATAAATTAAGAAATAAGACAACCAACCTGACTAAATCCTTAAAAAAAAATTACATTACCGACAAAATAGAGGAAAACACAAATAAGCCACGTGAGCTCTGGAAAATCCTCAACAACCAGCTTCCTGGTTGCAGCCAGAAACTAAAAACCAGACTCACCAACATCAACATCAAGGAGGGTGACTCCCTCATTACAGACAAAATGGAGGTAGTAAGCAGACTTAACACCTTTTTCACCAGCATAGCCGCAACTCTAGTCAACAAGCTGTCCCACCACTCTGGTCGCTTTGGTGTAGAACACATTAAAGCCTTCTACAGAAAGCTAGGAGTATCCAACAACGATTTCAAATTAGAAATGGTCTCAGCTGACGAGGTTATTAAAAAATTGAGCGCGCTTCACCCAAACAAGGCCACCGGCCTTGATAATATCCCCTCCAGATTCCTCAGGGACTCTGCCACCACCATTGCCCCGATCATTACGCACATAATAAACCTCTCAATTACTCAAGGCCAAGTACCAAAAGATTTCAAAATAGCAAGAGTAACCCCCCTCTTTAAAAAAGGAAGCAAATTAGAACCTGGCAACTACCGACCTGTTTCTTTTCTCAGTTCCATTTCGAAAGTAATGGAAAAAATAGTTTATGAACACGTCGATAGTTACCTTGCCACTAATAAACTCATGTACAAATTCCAATCCGGCTTCATAACTAACCACTCCACTGACATGTCTTCTCTATCTGACCGACCACATCAAACATGAGGTGGACGCGGGCAAATACTGCGGCATGGTCATGCTGGACCTTCAGAAGGCCTTTGACACCGTTAACCACGCTATACTGTTGGATAAGCTCAGAGCAATCGGATTTGATAAAACCTCATCGAGCTGGATGCAATCTTACTTGGAGGGGAGGAAACAGGTGGTTGAGTTGAACGGCACCGTGTCCCACCCCCCTCTCAGTAAGCTGTGGAGTCCCCCAAGGCAGTATATTAGGGCCTTTACTGTTCCTAATATACATAAACGACATGTCATCAGCATGCGACTGTGAATTGTTTTTGTTTGCGGATGACTCGGCCCTGCTGGTATCCGGCAAGGACAAGTCACAGGTGGAGAAAATCCTCAGTGCTGAACTCTGCAGAATTTGCACCTGGCTTGCTGACACCAAGCTATCCATACACTTGGGTAAAACGGAATCCATCCTGTTTGGGTCCCACATCAACCTTAAGAAAGTCAGTGACTTCACTATAAAAGTGGGTGACATTGTTATCACCAGGAAATATGAGGTCACCTACCTAGGTTCCATTCTAGAGGCTAATCTTTCCTGTGATAAAAAATCCAAGATGGCGGCGCGCACAGACGCAGCGGCTTACGGCTCTCCATTTCAGTGCTCTTTCTTCCTTCTTTTCTTCATGTTTTTTTTCCTTTTGTGCACCACCTGTACTGCAAACACCCGGTACACCCGCCAGTCACTCTTGGATATCGGTAACTCGCACCAGATATCTGTTTCGAGCGACTTTCACCACGAGCACAACATCCCAGATGACATAGCGAGAGCACAGGGCTCTCCGTGGTTTGTTGTCGGGTCTGGGAGACGGCGCAGACGGAGGAGGGAGAGGAAGCAGAAGCGTGGCCGCAGGTCCGGCGTCTTGCTCAGGCTTAGGAAACAACCCCACAAGCCACCTCTACCGAGCCTGTTCCTCTCTAATGCCAGATCCCTTGTACAGAAGATGGACGACCTGGAGTTACAACTTGCTGGAAACCGCTATGTTTGGGACTGTTGTGCTATGATTATCACCGAAACCTGGCTTCACCCGGAAATACCCGATGCTAGCATGCAGCTAGCCGGACGCACTCTGCTCCGCCGGGACAGAACTAAGGACTCCGGTAAGAGCAGAGGAGGGGGGCTCTGTATCTACGTGCATGAGAACTGGTGCAACAACGGGACAATCACTGAACAGCACTGTTGCCCGGACGTGGAGTACATGTCTGTTAGATGTCGGCCTTTTTTTCTCCCGAGAGAGCTGTCTGTTGTTATCATCACGGCTGTGTATATTCCACCGGACGCCAAAGTAAACACAGCGCTCTCTCTTCTGCTGAACACCGTCAACGAACAGCAGCGGGCCCACCCCGACGGTGTTCATATCATAGCAGGGGATTTTAATAAGGCCAATCTGAAGACTGTACTCCCTAAGTTCTACCAGCACGTGAAGTGTTCTACAAGGGGCAAGAACACCCTGGACCACGTGTATACCAACATAAAGCACGCGTACAGAGCTACACCCCTCCCCCAGCTTGGACAGTCAGACCATCTTTCCCTCCTGCTCTCTCCTACCTACACCCCCATCAGACGCCAGGCCAGGCCTATCACAAAGACTGTTATGACCTGGCCTGACGATGCACTCCCCAAACTTCAGGACTGCTTCCAACACACAGACTGGGACCTCTTCCAACAACAGGAGCTGGAGACAGCCACAGGAACGGTGCTGGACTACATAAAGTTCTGCATCGGGAATGTGACTGTGGAAAAAACCATCCGGGTTTACCCCAACAAGAAACCCTGGATGACCAGCCAGGTCCGCACACTCCTCAGGGCCCGCGACGCAGCCTTCAGGTCAGGGGACAGGGCACTGTACAGTGTTGCTAGAGCCGACCTGAAGAGAGGGATTAAAAAAGCAAAGGCGGACCACAGGAGGTGCATAGAGTCCCATCTGTCCAGCAAAAACTCACGGGAGGTGTGGCGGGGCATTCATGACATCACGAACTTCAGAGGCTGCAATATGACAACTGCGGATCAGAGTGCGACACTGGCAGAGGAGCTTAACTGTTTCTTTGCCCGTTTCGAAACCCCCCAGCGACACTCATCTGCTCCAGCCCTGCCCCCGCCCCCACCGGGCTCCGGCGCCACCCCACTCACTGTACAGGAGCACAGTGTCAGACGAGTGCTCCTGGCTGTGAACCCCAGGAAGGCTACCGGACCAGACGGAGTACCTGGAAAGGTGCTCAGGACGTGCGCCCACCAGCTCGCTCCCCCCCTCACCAGGATCTTCAACCTCTCCCTGGCTCAGGCAGTCATCCCATCCTGCCTGAAGTCATCTACAATAATCCCGGTGCCGAAGAAGTCTCCCATCTCCAGCCTGAATGATTACCGACCAGTGGCCCTCACTCCGGTAATCATGAAGTGCTTCGAGCGACTTGTTCTCCAGCACATCAAGGACCATATCCCTCCAGACTTCGACCCCCACCAGTTCGCATACCGGGCGAACAGGTCCACAGAGGACACCATCGCTGTTGCTCTCCACTCTGCTCTGAACCACCTGGAGCAGCAGCAGAGCTACGTCCGGATGCTCTCTGTGGACTATAGCTCTGCCTTCAATACAATAATCCCGGACAGACTCTGCAATAAACTGGACACTCTTGGCCTCCCCCCTCTCACAAACGCCTGGATAAGGGACTTCCTAACGGACCGACCCCAGAATGTGAGACTTGGCCCGCACCTCTCATCCTCCCGCACGCTGAGCATCGGCTCCCCACAGGGCTGTGTGCTGAGCCCCCTCCTCTACTGCCTTTACACCCATGACTGCAGTCCGGCCCACAGTGACAACCTTACCGTCAAGTTCGCCGACGATACCACAGTGGTCGGGCTCATCTCCAGGGGTGACGAGGCTGCCTACAGAGAGGAGGTCCTGAAGCTGACGGCCTGGTCTTCGGAGAACAACCTCGCTCTCAACACCAGCAAGACCAGAGAGATCATCGTCGACTTCAGGAGGAGCAGCACCGACCCTGCCCCCCTCTACATCAACGGCGAGCGTGTAGAGAGGGTCCACACCTTCAGGTACCTTGGAGTCCACATCTCTAATGACTTCTCCTGGACAATCAACACCACATCAATCATCAAGAAGGCTCAGCAGCGGCTACACTTCCTTAGAGTCCTCGGGAAGTACAACCTGAAGCCTGACCTGCTGCTGACCTTCTACCGCTCTTCCATCGAGAGCCTGCTGACCTACTGTATTACGGTATGGTACGGCAGCTGCACTGCAGCAGACAGGGAGAGGCTGCAAAGAGTGGTCAAGACGGCTCAGAAGATCATCGGCCGCCCTCTCCCCTCTCTGACGGACATCTACACCTCCCGCTGCCTCAACAGAGCCAGTGCCATCATCAAGGACAGCACCCACCCTGGCTCTGACCTGTTCCACCTGCTGCCCTCTGGGAAGCGCTACAGGTGCATTAAAACCAAAACAAACAGGCTAAAGAACAGCTTCTTCCCCAGGGCCATAACCATCCTGAACGGACTGCCCCATTGTCCCTCATAACTGCCTTCTCTTCGGTGCAATAACCCATTCCACCAACCACCCTGTTTTTCTTTTGTTTTGTTTTTTTCATGTATATATTCATTTCACACCATATTCATTGCACTTCTACATTTTTTATATTTTTATATATTTGCACATTGTTTTTCTAGCATGCACACATCGCACTGTATGGAATGGCCTCAATCTCGTTACCTTGCGTAATGACAATAAAGCTGATTCTGATTCTGATTCTGATTCTGATAAAATGGCAACCTAGGTAATCAAAAAGGTCAACCAACAAACAAGATTTCTCTATAGAATATCCTCTGTGGTCAACAAAAGCACCATGAAGATTCTGGCGGGAACTCTCGTTCAACCCTTTTTCGATTACGCATACACCTCCTGGTACCCTAGCACCTCCAAAAGCCTCAAATCTAGACTCCAAACATCCAAGAACAAGAACGTCAGATTACTTCTAGACCTCCACCCCAGATCATACCTCACTCCTACCCACTTCTCCAAAGTGGGCTGGCTCAGGGTAAAGGACAGAGTAAAACTTGCACTGAGCCTTGTCTATAAAATCCGCTACACCTCCCTGATACCGAAGTACAAATGTCAAACTACTTCCCTAACGTAAATAACCACAACACCAGGGCGAGCTCCACTAACCACGTTAAACCCAGATTCCGATCTAACAAAGGTCTTAACTCATTCTCTTTCTGTGCCACATCAATGTGAAATGCACTCCCAACAGGTGTAAAAGAAAGGGCATCTCTATCCTCCTTCAAAACCACACTAAAAGAACACCTCCAGGCAACTTCAACCCTAAACTAATACCCTCCCTTCCTCATCATACCTCTTCGGATTGTTAATAATCAAATGTAAATAATCAAATGTAGACACTTTTTCTTATAATTTCTGATCTCTCTCTCTCTGTGTCCACTACTTGCTGTACATATCCTACCAAGTCAGACCTACACTGTTCCAATGTCAATTTCTCTGATGATGCAATTGTTGATGACTGAAGTGTTGACACCAACCAAACTTAACCCCCCCCCCCCCCCCCCCTCCATATCCCACACCCCGGATTGTAAATAATGTAAATAATTCTATGTATATACTCTGATTATTATCTTGTGTGATGACTGTATTATGAAAATAGTATATATCTGTATCATGAATCAATTTAAGTGGACCCCGACTTAAACAAGTTGAAAAACTTATTGGGGTGTTACCATTTAGTGGTCAATTGTACGGAATATGTACTTCACTGTGCAATCTACTAATAAAAGTTTCAATCAATCAATCAAAAAACTCATCTTTAAAGGGATCATGTCATGATTTTTTTTTCTATTTTTAAAACACTTCACTTTGGTCTAAATAACATGTAATGATGGTACTTTGGTCAAAATTTTGCATAGATTTTGCATTAAAGACTTATCTTTAAGACACTTTCTGGCTGCTTGTAAAAACGTTTTGTTTTAAGAGGCGCAGTTGTTAGATGCAATGGAAGCCCTCCTTACCACGCCCCCTAATGCTGACTACACTTTCACCCCCGCCCCGCAGCTATGTTTGGTACCATAGTTGTTTTTGTTTTGCTAAGACCGTATGGAACAAGGACACCAGTGATAGCCACCAGCCATTTACTTGACTTTTCACCACAACAATATCCCAAATGATATAACGAGACCAGCGGCTCACCATGGTCGCGTCGGCCAAAGGAGGTGACGACGTGGTGGGCAGAGAGTAAAGAAGCCCGGCCTGAAATTCCTGGTCTGATACGCTGGCAAAGGTTAAACCTGTACCAAGTCTTTATCTCGCCAATGCTTTCACTACTCCTGCTTTGAACACCTGTAAACAACAGAGCTATGAGCTATTTTGCAAACCTAATGGATTATACTACTAACTGGTTCATTGCCAAACACAGTAGGCACTGATCCAATTAAAATAAATGTTTAGGAAAATTATTCTTTATTCTGCTGGAGGACGGTGATGCTTTTGTCTTACAGTAGAAGGCTAAGCTAGCCACACAACAACTCAAGCTAACATTGCTAACGTATCATTCACACATCTAACCTACTGTTAATACTCACTGTTTAGTTGTCTCCTTCATTGCCATAAATAGTAGTCACCGAGCCTGCCATTAAAATATTTTTTTTTTAAATCCATCCTTTTGTGAATGCCTGTGGTTGAAGCAAGACAAATCTTTGCACACTTCGAAGCAACTTCTTCACAGTTGAGGGCATATTGCCACAAATCATAAAAGTTAAATGTAAGGCACTTTTTACTGGTTTCAACGTGGAATAGTTGCGACACAGCCGGATTTCCATAAATTAAAATAGGCAAGGCTCTTTGGGTAAATTTGTACCAAAAATGGATAATCGGCTAATGTCACAATTGAACAAAATTCCAAACGGATTGTTTGGAAGACGTGTGAAGCAAGGCAAGATTGCCTCCACGTTTGACTTCAAATTTTGGGGATTTACAGATCCCAAATACACATAAGCAGGTACCAATGGGTAAGGAAAGTGAGTTTTGCAGGATAGGGCCCCTTTACAGCAGAGGCCTTCAAAAGGGTGTCAGCAGAGGCACTGCATGGGGGCTGTGAAATTTTTGGTAGATTTTGTTTAATATTTGTTTAATATTTCCCCTCGCAATTTTTCCATAAGTGTAAAGGTAATTTATTTGATTGTGAATAAATAATAACATACAACCTTAACAAATAATTAAATTATCAGATTCATGTTAGCATTTAAGGCAGTTAGCGATTAGTGTCAGCTAGCAATTAGCACTCTAGCGGTCAGTTAGCGATTGGCGCGCTAGTCGTTAGCTGCCTAATACTGTTATTTGAATATTGTTAGTATTGCACAATATCAAGGTAACTTTAGGGATAGGTTTAATGTAAAATTAAATTCTAATTGCGTACAAGATATGTAAGTAGGGGGTCCCCACTTGATCCATCAATCAGTTTGAGGGCAATCTGAGCGTGCTCGGTACGTTTACAGCGGCGGACCACAAGCAGCGCTTGCAAATCTCTTCACGCGAGCAAATCCCATTCTTGCCATAAAGGCAGTTTTTCACAAATAGTGGGCGGGACCCCCGGGAGAGCGCGATGCAATTCCAAGGGGGTTGGGTGTGACCCCACGGAACATGCTTTATCAGTATCATGCTTCAAACCCAGCTTCAACAAGCTGTGCACTCCAAATCCTGCTCATTGTAGCATTAATGCTGACGTCCTCATTTTGATTTTAAAAAATCAGCACAAATTGTTTTATTGATTTTTGTTTTGTAGGTTGAAGTGTTGTATTAATTTTTGCTCCTGAGTTAATGCTGCTGATCAATTTGAATTCATTATTATTGATTGAGTTTATTGAATTTTATTTTGCATTATCAAATGGTTCAAGTCCGTCAAACAATGTTCATAGTTTTAAAAAACATTTAATTTCAGTTCAGTTCAGTTCAGTTCAGTTTCAATTTATTTCGAACATGCTTACGATACAATGTAATCCATCACACATTTCCATTTTTTTCATTGCAGCACATCCGAAAAGGAGTAGGAAGAAGCAGAGCTTATTTAATGCTACCCCTTTTCATACCATAGCAATTTTATACAATTTCCTTGTTCTCTGTAACAGAACAGTGAACAAATACATAATAAATAAATAGTATACCATAGTAAGTAAACAAATATTAAATACATAAATAATCTTTGTCTCAATAAAAAAAAGGTTCAAGATGTTCATCATAATTCTTGTTCTGTGTACTTTGTGAACACTTGTGAACTAGTTTGAACAGTCTCTTAAACTGAATCATATTTGTTTGACTTCTTTCCTTAATCCATTCCATAATTGAATTCCTCATACGGTAATGCTAAAGGTTTTAAGTGTTGTACAAGCATACAAATGTTTTAAATTAGATTGATGCACTTGAAATATTTTCTGTTACAGACTAAAAAACATTGTTAAAGAAGTTATTCTTGGTTGTAAGTTAATCTACAGTATATGTCTTTCTTGTGTATTTCCTCCGTTTTGTTTACTACTAATAAGGATATAATGTAATACCGAGGTGTTCTTATAAAAATTTTATAGACAAATTATATAATTTGTCGTCGTGGCGTAATGTGGGGTGGCGCAAAATGTTTTCTTCTTCCTTCTGAAAATAAGTGCATCAAGGTGACAGTGCAATAACAGTCTCCGTACAAAACGATAGTCGCCAAGTTATTCTTATTTGTGTTAACTTAATCATAGAAGTGGGGATTGTTCAATGACACTCCAGAAACACGCACTTTAAGGGTCTTGATGACTTTATTGGCGATTGAGTCACCAACGTGTGTTTAATCGTATAAAAAAATTAGACAAGTTTTAACCTAAAAACAAAACCGTACTAAAACTGGGTCTTATGAAAAATATTGTAGTAAAATGATAAGAATACTGAATTTCAAACTTGCTCATTTCCAGAGATGGGAGACCTTTGACCTTTCTCAAGCGCTTTATATTTTGCATTTCTCTAAAAAGTAAGATTTGCAACTAGGGCAGAAGAGAAATGGAGAGGCTGTCAGAATAAAAAGATGACAAGGGTTATGCAATTTCTTATCATTATTCTGCACGGTGCACTCCTTCGGGAACGATTTGATGTAAATATGAAAGGGTACAGCAGCCTTTTTTTTTTTTCCTAAAACAACAAAGAATGGGTTCAGTGGAAACCAAAAACCCAAAATAACAATAGCTAGAAATAGAACATTCAATATGCTCCCTTTTTCTCCATGATAGGATTTTTTTTTTCCAGGGGAGATTTGACTCACAACATTATGAAGCCTGAATAGTCTCTCTCTGTACTGATTTTAGAGCAGGCCGTAGATCTGCGTGTAAATGTGTGTGCGTGTAAGTGTGTGTGTCCTTCCAAGGTGGCGTGGGGAGAGGGATGGACAGCTGCCGTCTCTCTGTGGTCGTCTGCAGCAAAGAGTACACAGTGAACGTCAGTGGGAAAGGTAACAAATACGGCAGTATGCTGCAGCCATCTGTCACTGGAGCTTCACGCTTCCACGCAGACAAAAGAGAGCCAGGCTGCAGCGAAGGTAACATAGGGGCCTAGTCTGCTATTGTACTCAAGGCTGGTGGGTAAATGGAGGGCCCCCTGTCTTGGGGCCCATTTCCCACTAAAAGCGTTCCAGCCGGGCTAGCGGGCTGCTTTGTCCACTGAGGGCCCACACAGGAGAAGGAGGGCTTGTGGAATGAAGGTTTTTGCAACAGCTACTCATAGAATAGAATAGAACAGAATAGAATAGAAAGTACTTTATTGATCCCTGGGGGAAATTCAGCACCACAGTTCGCTCACAATAAACAATAAACACTTAGGTATTCACATATAAAGGAGAGTAAAAAAATAAAGATATGGAATAGCGTACACTCAAAATGTCCCCTCACTTTCTTTCCGGTGCAAAAACAGCAAAGTCATAATACTCCATTTGAAGCAGTTGGAGTCTTTATTTAACTCTATCATTTTATACTTGTCTGACATTTTCTTGCCACTATTCTGCTTGCTCACACACACACACACACACACACACACACTCACGCGCACACACACACAATAATACATTTTGGCCAAAGGGGGGCGTATTTCAATTTCTTACACATTACGTATTTTTCGGACTATAAGTCGCTCCGGAGTATTCGTCGCACCGGCCAAAAATGCTTAATAAAGAAGGAAAAAAACATATACGTCGCACTGGATTATAAGTCACATTTTTGGGGGAAATTTATTTGATAAAATCCAACACCAAGAATAGACATTTGAAAGGCAATTTAAAATAAATAAAGAATAGTGAACAACAGGCTGAATAAGTGTACGTTATATGACGCATAAATAACCAACTGAGAACGTGCCTGGTATGTTAATGTAACATATTATGGTAAGAGTCTTTCAAATAACTATAACACATAGAACATGCTATACGTTTACCAAACAATCTGTCACTCCCAATCGTTAAATCTGATGAAATCTTCTGCCTCGGTGTCGCTCCTGGTATGCGCCGCTAGTGTCCATTCTTTCTGCTGCTCGATCGCCGTTTTCTGGTGCATATTTCACTACGTCCAGCTTGTAATCTGCAGTATATGATTTCGTTTTCGGTGCCATTTTAGTTCAGTCCTTCTCAGTTTTTATAAGTTACCGCCAACGTTGATGTGATCCATTTTAATAGCTCCGGCAGTAGCGTATAGCATATAGCAGTTAGCATTCCAAAACCCACAATGCACTTCTGCCATGACCCGCCCCCGGCGAATTCTTATTGGTTGGCGTGTGAGTGACGATTGCTGACGTGTGTGTGACGATTGCGGACATTTTCTTTGTCGCTCACGCGAATGAGATAAATAATATTATTTAATATTTTACGGTAATATGTTAATAATTTAACACATAAGTCGCTTCGGAGTATACGCCCACCCCCGGCCAAACTATGAAAAAAACGTCGACTTATAGTCCAAAAAATACAGTACTTGTTTTTACATATGTTGGCCAGAGGGGGAGCACTTCAAATTTTTACCCACACTTGTCATTTCATATGTTGACTAGAGGGGGAGCACTTTTAAAACCGACACACAGTCAATTTGAAAAACCATTCCTTTTTGATAGATTTCACCACCAGGGGTGCAAATGAGACATTCTTTATTAGATGCAATGGTTTTCCGTATTGGGACCATGATTTCGGTCCTAACTTTTTTAACCGGTCCTCATATGGAAGGTACTTTTCCTTGTTGATGTCTCAAGAAGGGTACAAATACAAGAATACACAAATACACACACACATGCCTTCATCCAGTCCAGATAAGGTCCTGAGCTTAATAGACAGGGTCGATTTTCCATTATGGAATTTCATAATAAGGATAAACTGCCACTGCAATCAAAGCATCACTTGATGCCATCTTCAAGCAAAGCCGAGATCTCTGTTTGGATCTGCAGCCTCACCCCCATCCCTCAAACTAATCATCCTCAGTCCTCCCGACCACTGAAGCCCCCCCATCAGGAGTCACACAGTTCCTTCCATCTCTCTTTGAAAAAAGGGGGAAATAGGAAAGATGAGGATAGCTTGATGATCCGTCAAAAACAGATATGGACAGATAGTTGAAGGAAAAAACTCAATAGAGAAATCTTGGCAGATTCAATAGAGAAAACAGAAAGATGAACTGCTTTATATATTGTCTCACATTTTCAGAGTTTCCATTCAAAGTTGACTTCAAACATCCACTTTCATCTCACTTCTGCGCACCAAATCTCAACAACTGGGGACAATTTTTGGCCTTCGATCTCGATCCGATTTTTCGGTTTCAGGTTTGATTTCGAGTCTTCATTTGGTACTTTGACAACAGATTTTAGATGTCAAAATGCTTTATAACAAGTAATTAAAGTGAGCACATTTCTATAAAGCTTATCGTATTACATTTATGATTTGCTAGTATTTTAAAACATGACATATTAAATGTGCAGTTTCAACAAAATTAAAGTGAAAATTAAAAACATCCAAAACATACACACTCTTGGCTCCCATTTAAATCATTTGGGTGTTGCCCTCAAAGCCTTCATGCATCCAAAGACTTAGGCCCTATCCCAAAACACCCCCTCACTCACTACCATTAGCCTCACCTACTACCACTACATTCTCAAAATGAAGCAAAAAGTGGTAGGGCTTTTTAATCTTCCCTAAGAGTTAGGACACCACTTGCTACCTCACTGCATAGTTTAGGTTCGGGCACATGAGTGACTACATAGTTACGTTTGCACGTACCTCCCACCTACAGTTGTACCGACACCAATATGTTTCTACAAAAATGTATATCGTTACGTATTTGAACACTGTTCGATACTTTTCAAAATCAGGGTGACAACAAAAAATGTAATTATTGGCTTCATTTTAACAGAATATTTATGATCAAACTTATGATTAAACATTTGTTTCTTACTGCACCCAAAAAACAATTTTAGAAGATTGTAATTAAAATTAAAAAGTGCATTAAACACATGGGCTTTTCTTGTTGCACTGAAAGAACAGTTTACAATTATTTTACATATTACATATAGCCTGACATAATCTAAGATTAGGTTAGAATAGAATAGAAAGCTTTATTGACATTGTATTAAATGCTTCATGATTTATGGTTGCCAATTTTGATCTGTGCTTTAAGACAAATACAATAATTAGTAAACACTGAAAACAAGGTTAAAAATACACAGATAAGACAAGTAGCAGATAAACAATGATAAAACACAAATGAAACCGTGGGAATTTGTTAGGAAATTCAGTCAATTCACTTGCATTAGTTTATGTTATGTGGGCGGTTTGGACTGCTCTAATAATTTTCAACAAGCCAAGCAGCCGTATGTGTGTCTTGTATCTACTGTATATGTGCACGGGGAAGCTGTTAACTATATTACCTGCCACTCTTTAAACTCCTTGTGCAGATGTGAATGTTTGTTGTGTTTACCTAAATTGTGTCATGTTCTGTGGTTTGGATTATGTTTTGTTATTTTCTGGTTGTTTAAGACTCTTTTAGTTCATGTATACGCTCCCTTGTTTGGTCACCATGGTTACTTATTAGTTTCACCTGTCATTTGTTTGGACTCACGCACCTGTTGCCAATCATGTCACTAATATTTAAGCCGGTCATTTTCTGTTGGTCCTCCTGGCGACATTACTTCTGATACTCACGCCTGTTCATAGTTTATGCTTCATGCCATGCCACGTAAATTTTGTTTTTTCATGTCACAGTTAGCGAGTTTTGTTTCATGCTCATAGTTTCTGCCTTCGTGCTAGTTTTTGTTTCTTATCCAAGTTTGCATCTCCGCCTTGTGCACGCCTTTTTGTTTTGTTCTTTTTGGAATTAAGAATAAATCATGTCTTTACCTGCAAGCCTTGTCCGGTCCAGTCGTTTTGCACCCAGGAAAAGCAATCCACGCATTAATTTGCGGCGCCATAGTCCACGCCGTGACAAATTTGAAGCAACGGTGGTATTGCTATTGACACATTTGGCGAGGCATGTTTTAAACACTTCTGTGTTTAAAGTGTCATCTTTATTGATAGTTTGAAGCCCAAATACCTTCATATTGCCTTTTACGCACTCTTTTTATTAACTAGTAGTATTGCTGTTATTTTGTCAATATTTCTTTGGACGATTATTATGATTGTATGCGTTCAGTGTGTGCGTTTTGACACACGAATGTGCCGCGCCCTGGCTCAGCAACGTCACCGCCGCACGGCAGCACTTGTGGATGAAAAATAACTACTGTTTTCCAAAGGCAGTAGTATTATTTTTAATTCATTAGTACCGCAGGACTTTGTTAGTAGCGGTGTACTGTACAACACTCTGGTCCCACTATTACCCAACAAAACCCGGCAGAATTGGGGTTAACAGCTGAGATCGTTTTTTAGAAATAATGAATAAAGGAAGAACTACACGGAGAAAAAGACGTCATCTACGACTGTTGTCTCTTGTGAATTTTTTGACGGTATGTAACGTTGATGTTTTGACATTTGCAAGCTTTAAAGTATTAGTATTTTATTATTATTATTTTGTATTTTAGTCTAACGTTAGCTAGCGTGGCTGGCTGGCTAACATTACAAACTAACAGAGGTGTGGACTCGAGTCACATGACTTGGACTCGAGTCAGACTCGAGTCATGAATTTGATGACTTTAGACTCGACTTGACAAAATGTAAAAAGACTTGCAACTCGACTTAGACTTTAACATCAATGACTTGTGACTTCACTTGGACTTGAGCCTTTTGAATTGACATGACTTGACATGACTTGCTACTTTCCCCAAAACCCAAAGATGAAAAAGTTATTCGGGAGCGCTCCGTATTTTTCATTGTGTACTTGTCTATCAGCGTTGCGTGTGTCAGCTGGTGTGGTCTCAGTACAACAGCCAATCAAATTAGATCTACTTTGTTTTCATCACACAGCATTCATCCAATCAAATTGCAGGACAACCAACGAAGAAGACATGTCCAAACCACACGCCAGTGAACAAAAAATGATACCTAAAATAATTTTGTTTGGGTATAAAAATTACGAGGTGGTCAACACAAAACGGTTTGCAGTATGCAACACATGCGGTTCGAAAATTACTGATGGAGAGGCAACAACTTCCAACTTCGTCCGGCATTTGAAGTTGCACAAAGAACGGTAAGTTTTGAATGTAAGATAACGTTTATTGGCTAAGTAACGTGACTTTTATTTGCTGTGTAGTTAAATCAGTGAGGCTGTAAACTCACTGCTAACGTTATAACGTTATTGCAAACACGGGAATCTGTTGCAGTTCACTACCTTATTCATACTTTTTGTTCAGTGATTTTTTTTAAGCAGGGTTACGTTAGTCAATATATCACACGTAACGTTAGACGGCGGTCAGCAGCACCGCATATTTTAGCCACCTAAAAAAAGACAAAAATAGTCAAATAAAGGTCAGTTAAAATGTATACTATATTATGAATATGTGTACCGTTTTAGCTAGCTTTCTGACATACTGTTGGTTGTTTACCTCAGTGGTCCCCAACCACCGGGCCACGGCCCGGTACTGGTCCGTGGATCGATTGGTATCGGGCCGCACAAGAAATATATATATTTTTTTTCTTTCTTTTTTTAATTAAATCAACATAAAAAACACAAGATACACTTACAAGTAGTGCACCAACCCAAAACAACTCTCTCCCCCCTTTTGTTCTGGGCATTGAACATGAAGACTCTTCCTTCACTGTTCCGAGTGGCCATGAGAGTCTTGGCAGTGCCTGCCTCCAGTGCTCCAGTGGAGCGAGTTTTCAGCCATGGTGGCATCATACTATGCCCCCATCGTGCACAAATGACTGACAGACTCTTGGCTAATTTGGTCTTTTGCAGATGCAATGCAGCATAGGGCCCTGACATATAAAAAGTACAACTTTGTTGTTATGTTCACGTATATGTCATGTTTTTTCAATGTTAACACTTTTGTACAAATAAGTACATTTGCACTTTATTTTTCAATGTGTTTGTTCTGTAAAGGAATGAGTTAATGTTTAAAATGACTGGTTAATAGTGCTATTATAAAGTGCAATGTCAGCACAATTTTCTTTCCTGCAATTTAAAATGCACTTGTTTTAATAAATAAATACAGCGTTTGAAAAGCATACACAATCTGTGTTAATATATTAGTCTGTGGTTAAAAGGACTTGAAAGGACTCGGAACTCAAAATGCAGGACTTAGGACTTGACTTGAGACTTTCCAGTCTTGACTTTGGACTTGACTCGGGGCTTGCCTGTCTTGACTCGGGACTTGACTCGGACTTGAGGGCAAAGACTTGAGACTTACTTGTGACTTGCAAAACAATGACTTGGTCCCACCTCTGCAAACTAACGTTCCAAACTAACATGTAATATATTATATAACTTATGCAGAAATCGTGGAATTTTCTCTGGCTCTACCTGAGCATCTGAAATGCCTCACTCTGAAGGGCTGGATTAATACCCCCTACTCCTCGTTATGCCCACTACCCCTACATGGGGCGGCATGGCGCAGTGGAAGAGTGGCCGTGCGCGACCCGAGGGTCCCTGGTTCAATCCCCACCTAGTACCAACCTTGTCATGTCCGTTGTGTCCTGAGCAAGACACTTCACCCTTGCTCCTGATGGGTGCTGGTTAGCGCCTTGCATGGCAGCTCCCTCCATCAGTGTGTGAATGTGTGTGTGAATGGGTAAATGTGAAAGTAGTGTCAAAGCGCTTTGAGTACCTTGAAGGTAGAAAAGCGCTATACAAGTACAACCCATTTATCATTTACATGCAAAGAGTCATTGGGACATCACTGCCTTCACAGGACCACGCAAAATGTAGGGATAGGGATAAAAAGTAGGGCGAGGTGGTGTATTGGGATCGGGCCTTACCTGAGTTTGTGAACAATAACAAAATACAAATGAACAAACACACTTATTTTGTAATAATAAGAACTTTACTTTAGTATTGTTTTAATATTGATTTTATCACTATTATTGACATCTAGATCAATCACCCCTACTTCACTTTAGCAGTTAGCTTCTTGTGTCTCTCTGCTCGGTGTAGCATACTTAGCCATTCCTTCTCCTGTAATTCTCCAGTGATAATGGTCCGTGGAAGAAACTTACTTCATTTTGGTGAGGATTAGTATATTAGAAGCGGCCTCGCACCGTGGATAGACGAAACGTTCGTTGCAGCTTTATCTTAAAATTTGAGCCAATGTTCTGGCAAGACACACCCCCTCCTGGAATTCATGCAACTCCTGCATGTTTGTACCAAGAAGTAAGAAAATGTAATTGCGTCTCTGTGAGCTTGCATCCCTTTTGAAAGAATCATTCACATGAGTACAATATGTAGCCATGTAAACGCTGGGACACAGCTGCAGTAAAGTTCAGGTAAAAAAGGCAAATATAGACAATTATCAGCTTTGTCAAGACACCTTTCTAATTGGGAAGCATCAGAAATCATAAGTGAGACCACATTGACATTAATGGCCGAGCAAAAATTGATCGGGACTAAACTTTAAACAGAAGTAAGACTGGGCTTAAGGTGAGGATCCATCTCAACCGGTTGAGTTGAGCGAGAGACAGGACTCATGGACGCAGGTTGACATGAAAGAAATCCACAAAAGGAAAACATTATCATTAACTAATATTTCTGTGTTTTACCAAACAATTACAATAATCTATCAAATCAATTATACATTCCTTTTTTGTTTTCTGCATAGTTGGTAGTAATTTAATTATTCAACGTGAGACTGCTGATAATATGTATTTAAAATAGTTATTTGCGTGTACTACTGGAAACACTCCACATTCATGTTATTGTGCTCTCCAACCTGTGTGCAATGTTGAAATGGCAATTGACAAATCTATCATTTTTAACACCTTTTGTCATGACTTGGACTATGGAGTTTTTGTTTTCCCAAGATGCAAGAGAATTTGGATCGGACATGGCTTGAAGGTGGGTACATGATTTATTTAACACTATAACTATAAAGAAAAGATCAAACAAAAAGCGCGCACAGGGGCGGAGGTACAAAACTAGACTATAAACACAAAACTTGCACATTGGCAGAAACTATGAACAATTAAACAAAACACTAACTGTGGCTTAATAAACAAACTTACTGTGGCATGGGATCGTGAAAAGGGCTTGAAACGCGAGGATAGCAGGGTGAGAAAGGCTATGACTCCAGGACGAACAACAGAAAATGAAAAGCTTAAATAACACAGACATGATTAACAACAGGTGCGTGACTCAAAACAGGTGCGTGACATGACAGGTGAAACTAATGGGTAACTATGGTGACAAGACAAGGGAGTGAAAAGCCAGAAACTAAACAAAACATGACTAAGACAAAACATGATTACACAGACATGACAGAACCCCCCCCTTACGGACAGATCCCAGATGTCCAAGAAAAAACTTAACAAGAGTCATGGGAGGGCGGGAGGGGGACATGGCGGTGGGTCGCCAGCCCAAGTGGCCCCGAATCCATCGAGGCATAGTCATGTGGCGGCGGCGAGTGGAACGCCGCTGCAGCAGGCGAGGTGGGCGACCCGGGACGGGCCACATCCGTGGCCGACTGGGAGGTGGGCGCACTTGGCGTGGCGGGCGACCAGGTAGCGGCCATATCCGTGGCCGACGAGGAGACAGGCGCGTCGTCATCTTTGCAGGCGTGGAAGCTCGGCGTGGCACGTCAGGCGGCGAAGCTCGGCGTGGCACGTCAGGCGGCGAAGCTCGGCGTGGGTCTTGGTCTTGGCGTGGCGGGTCTTGGTCTTGGCATGGCGGGTCTTGGTCTTGGCATGGCGGGTCTTGGTCTAGGTCTTGGCATGGCGGGTCTTGGTCTTGGCATGGCGGGTCTTGGTCTTGGCATGGCGGGTCTTGGTCTTGGCATGGCGGGTCTTGGTCTTGGTGTGGGTCTTGGTCTTGGTCTTGGTGTGGGTCTTGGTCTTGGTGTGGGTCTTTGTCTTGGTGTGGGTCTTTGTCTTGGTCTTGGTGTGGGTCTTGGTCTTGGCATGGCGGGTCTTGGTCTTGGCATGGCGAGTCTTGGTCTTGGCATGGAGGGTCTTGGTCTTGAACTTGGCGTGGAGGGTCTTGGTCTTGGACTTGGCGTGGAGGAGCTGGTGCTAGCCTTGGTGCGGCGACAGGTGCTAGCCTTGGAGCGGCGACAGGTGCTAGCCTTGGAGCGGCGACAGGTGCTAACCTTGGAGCGGCGACAGGTGCTAGCCTTGGAGCGGCGACAGGTGCTAGCCTTGGAGCGGCGACAGGTGCTAGCCTTGGAGCGGCAACAGGTGCTAGCCTTGGAGCAGCTAGCCGTGGTGCTAGCCGTGGTGCTGCTACTGGTGCAGGTGGAGGTGGCCTAGCTGGGGGTTGCGGCTTGGCATGGCGGAAGACTGGTGAGGGCGGTCGTGCTGGAGGCTGTGGCTTGACGGGTCGGAAGACTGGTGAGGGCGGTCGTGCTGGAGGCTGTGGCTTGACGGGTCGGAAGACTGGTGAGGGCGGTGGTGCTGGAGGCTGTGGCTTGACAGGTCGGAAGACTGGTGGTGGCGGCCGTGCTGGAGGCTGTGGCTTGACATGGTGATGCAGAGCCACCCCACCTACACAGCTCCCGGCTGTGTAGGTGTGAGTTCATAGCATGTGCAAATTGTGTAATTGCAGTGTACGCATCTAAATAACTCATTTGGACTGATCTAATAAGATACCATACTAACAAAATGCATACACAATTAGTGGGTGTGTTGCAGATGTTCTGCTGTATTTAAGCGGTCTACACAGATAAGGCCTGATTCACTAAAGGTTTGCGTGCACTAAAACATGTGCAAACCTGATAGCGCCTGCAAAGCTGATCTACTAAACGTGTGCAAAGTGAATTGCAGAACAAGGCGTGCAATGCATTTTGCATCCGTCTTCATGAATCTGCAAAATATATGCTGATCATCAAAACGCTCACAATACTGGGAGGAGAAGATGCAAATATTATTATTTAGCACATGCGATGAGATTTATTGACACTCATCCCCATTTTGCGACCACTATTCAGTGTTTTATTCAGCAGGTCTGAAAAGTATGTGCAAACTGACGGTTCCACACACGGCCGTGAGAAAGGATCAGTGCTCGCGCTGCAAAGACAGACAATGGACAAAGAATCTTACGTCGTACGTGTGTGCCAACGTATTTGCATGGTCTGTCAGAAATACAAAATATGAGACATATTGTCTATTCCGCATCATGCTTTTATAATTTTAGAGCTGCATGCTGGATGACTTAAGGGGCTGATTAAAACAAATTCAACTGATGCGTTTTGGTGTCATTTAAAAATGTTTTGACAATTGTTTTTTCATTTATAATACATATTATTAACACATCTCCTATATGTAGTGAAGTGTGAAGTGAATTATATTTATATAGCCCTTTTCTCTAGTGACTCAAAGCGCTTTAAATTGTGAAACCCATATCTAAGTTACATTTAAACCAGTGTGGGTGGCACTGGGAGCAGGTGGGTAAAGTGTCTTGCCCAAGGACACAACGGCAGTGACTAGGACGGAAGAAGCTGGGATCGAACCTGGAACCCTCAAGTTGCTGGCACGGCCACTCTACCAACCGAGCTATACCGCCCAACATGTAAAAACGTATTCAAGTGTGCATTGTTTTGTGTCTTTACCAGAGTAAAATGCAGCCTTTCTAAGATGAGTACACCTGCAGTGCTGAATTTTTTTTTAATAAAAGTGGGCTCCCTTGTAGATGTACTTTGAACTGCTGCTTCTAAAATGTCCATAAAAAGTGGTATATGTCTCCTGCATGTTCGAAAACATAGCATAATACCACAGGTAGGAGCATGATAACATGGATGCGCAGTGAATGTGAATGGTGACACGTATAGAAAATCCTCATTTAAATAAGGCACACGCAGTCTTAGTAAATGGTAAATGGGTTGTACTTGTATAGCGCTTTTCTACCTTTTTTTTTAAGGAACTCAGAGCGCTTTGACACTATCTCCACATTCACCCATTCACACACACACACATTCACACACTGATGGCGGGAGCTGCCATGCACAGCGCTAACCAGGCCCATCAGGAGCAAGGGTGAAGGTCTTGCTCAAGGACATAACGGATGTGACTAGGATGGTAGAAGGTGGGGATTGAACCAGTAACCCTCAGATTGCTGGCACGGCCACTCTCCCAACTTCGCCACACTGTCCGTAGTAAATCGCATGCAAGTAGTACACGCTATTTGATGGACTGCGTGTGGTATTAGGATCTTAGTAAATCAGGCCCATAGAGATAATCAGGCTGTTTTTGGTCCCGATTTTCCCCTTTCTGACTGGAACGATCCAGACACAAGAAATTACAGTGTTGGTGTCTGCTGCATGTGCCTCACAATACGAAGGTCCTGAGTTCAATCCCGGACTCAGGATCTTTCTGTGTGGAGTTTGCATGTTCTCCCCGTGACTGCGTGGGTTCCCTCCGGGTACTCCGGCTTCCTCCCACCTCCAAAGACATGCACCTGGGGATAGGTTGATTGGTAACACTAAATTGGCCCTAGTGTGTGAATGTGAGCGTGAATGTTGTCTGTCTATCTGTGTTGGCCCTGCGATGAGGTGGCGACTTGTCCGCCCGAATGCAGCTGAGATAGGCTCCAGCAGCCCCCGCGACCTAGAAATCCAAATCAGCCCTTAAATCATCCATCAGATTAAACAAATTTAATTGCAGGATTTGTGACCTGTCTATTGGTTTTATTTCTGACATCCACATATGTTGATCCACATATGGACGGATTATTTCCTTTTCATCGTCTGTCATTACCACAATGAACTGTATCAATTTGCATGTAGCTTCTAAACATGCTAAATATAGACACGAAAACAGCGATCGCAAACACAGCAGGGTTGATGAATCATATTGCAGGCACCAAATAATTATATTTGCATTATTGTGGGCGTTGTGATAATCAGTATACACATTATTCTGCATATACATGAAGGCAAACTTGCTCAAGAGATTGTGCTCTTTATGTTGCTCATTTAACATTTACTACTACTACTCAGTGGCCTAGTGGTTAGAGTGTCCGCCCTGAGATCGGTAGGTTGTGAGTTCAAACCCCGGCCGAGTCATACCAAAGACTATAAAAATGGGACCCATTACCTCCCTGCTTGGCACTCAGCATCAAGGGTTGGAATTGGGGGTTAAATCACCAAAAATGATTCCCGGGCGCAGCACCGCTGCTGCCCACTGCTCCCCTCACCTCCCAGGGGGTGAACAAGGGGATGGGTCAAATGCAGAGGACAAATTTCACCACACCTAGTGTGTGTGTGACAATCATTGGGACTTTAACTTTAACTTTAACACACACAATCCTCGGCGCACGAGCTTAGTAGATCGGCCTTGTGTGTGCTATCAAGTTTGTTTTAACACACGTAAAACCATTAGTAGATCAGACTCTTTATCTCCTAATGCAATTATGAACAGAATCCTTACAGAATGATTTGGACAAAACATGTTTTGTTGTTGTTAGAAACTTTGGGTGTCAAACCCTCCAACTTTTTGAAGGACACAAGCAGAAGTCAAATTGTGACACCCTCAGGTTTTGTGCACGTGAGGGCAGTTCCTCATGTTGGGAGCTGAATCTTCCCAATTAGATAGATTGGTTATGGCACCTCTGTGGACACAAAGGGCCCAGAGTTGCTTTAAATCCTCAGGGGGGTAACTGGCAGGCTCTCAAGAAACCTGTTTCAATTACCAGAAGAGCCTTGTTTCCTTTGTCTTATGCTTTAATGGACGAGGCTTGCACCGTCGTGCAAATGACTTATAACAACTTTGCTTTTAGAGGCGCTGCAAGTGTTGTATGTGCACTTCTACACTGGTGTGATTACTCTTCTCTCTTACACATATCTGTCCCTCTGGTGGCAATGTTCGGTAGAGTTAATGAAATAATTAAGAGTTCAAATATGACTAACTGCAGAAGACGTTCATGTACTGTAGGTGTTAAGTTTTATGACAATTTTATATTTAGTCAGGGGTGTCACCAATGATGGCCCACAGCACTGTCTTTTGTTTGTCTGCTTGTCAAAATGATCTGAATTTCTATCTGTTTTAGTCTCTTTTTTAGCCAATTTAAGTACATTTTATTAGTTTTAACATTAACAATTGATGAATGAAGACTTACTTCCAAAAAGTGGCTTTTCTGACAGCTTTTGTTGGATTTGAAAATCATGAGGCCTTCGACCTGCTGAAGCCAGAAGGTGTTTTGCTTGCTGAAATGTGGGCCTTCCACCTGCCACAGCCTGTATCTATCCTGGTCCCAGCTTCGCCTTCCGCTGCCTACAGACTGGGTCTGCTAGCTTCATCTTGGCCTTCCATCTGCCACAGCCTGGATCTATCCTAGCCTCAGACTGACTAAGGCTGGGCCTCTGCTAGCCTTAGCTTGGCCTTCTAATTGTCGTAGAGTTTAGACTCTTGCCCTCAGGATGCAGGTACACCCCTGGTAATAGAAAGGCCAAAAACAACAGATACATAAGATCCTTTGTTCCCTCAGCTGTTGACTTTATAAATGAGCTTCTTAAACAAGCTTAGCTGCTATGCAGTCACTTTAGTGGGAAGCGACTTGTGATGATTAGTTTTTATTGTATTACAAATGTTTGTAGTTTTTCGCTCAATACCTTCATGATGGTTTGTATGTATTTTATGTATTTGTACCTTGTTTTTACTGTTGTTCCTTGTTTTTACTGTTGTACCTCGTTTTTACTGTTGTACCTTGTTTTTACTGTTGTACCTCGTTTTTACTGTTGAGCCTTGTTTTTAATGACTACTGCTGCAAACCAAATTGCCCCTCAGGGACAAAAAAGATTATCTAAGTCAAAGTATCCTGGACATCTGAACTTTGTATATTGGACCTGGGTAGGTAGTAAAACAATTTCACAATGACTTTGACACAAGCTCTCTATTTTATATTAATGCTTTTTCCTGGACTTTTTATCTGCAATTGTAGTGGGGTACCTGACCAGGTGCTCTACCAACCTTTAACTCTACCGAACGCAATAAACTACGGAATTTACGTAAAGGTTATTGATGTCCACATGTGAGTCAGTGCTACATTTTTTTCATTTTTTTTTTTCATTTTTTTATTTATTTCAGGCAATTACATAAAAAAGTACAAAGTTGACAACACATAATAATATAAGTTGATATAGTGCAAAAGGTAATGTATAGTATGTAATGCATGATTGTCCAGTTTTGCCTGAAAGGAAGTGGGAAGAAGATAACTTATTTAATCCCACCCCCAGTTCTCCATTCAGTGATTATTCACATGAGTTTCACTCTTACTTTGTTCAAGGATTATAATACAGATGTTGTATCATAGTGGCATTACCACAGGTAACAATAATTATTACACTGCAACAATAATTTGTATCAACAACATCATTCTAACCAGCTTCATTTATGGTGTAAAATAGATGTTTTACTCCTTCTGAAATTACTATTTTTGACATTGTGAAGCCAAGTAATGTTTTCATCGGGTTACCTTGCAATATGAAACGGAAAATCTTTATATTGCTCTTACTTCTGCTATTAGGCAATGTTAAACCAAATCCAGGCCCAGCTTTATACAACATCAGTACCCCTGATGAATTTAGAGCAAGGTCAGGTCTCGGTTTAATTCATTCAAATATTAGAAGTCTACTGCCAAAATTAGACTTAGTCAAAATCTGGATTCAAACAACCAATACAGACATCTTTATCTTATCAGAAACCTGGCTAAGCAAAGCAGTCTCTGACAAAGACATTGCTATAAATGGATATAATATCTTCCGATGTGATCTTCCTCAAAAAGGTGGAGGAGTGGCTATGTATATAAAAAATACATGTAATGTTACCTTATTATCATCAATGTCAATCACTAAACAATTTGAACTCTTTGCCCTGCAGCTTGAATTCTCGCATGGTCAATCCCTCGCAATTGTAGGGTGTTATAGACCTCCCTCTACCTCCACTGAAGCCCTTGCCTCTCTTGCATCCTTTGAGTGTGTTAAATGCGAGTGAACTTCTCTTGGTTGGTGATTTCAATTTTGACTGGTTGACTTTCTCTTCTGATAACCTTAAAGCTGTATGCAACTCACTAAATTGAACTAATTAAATCACTTCCCCAACTTGACCCAATACTAAAAACACATCAAAATCATCTTTACTTGATCTAATTCTAACCAACACTCCTCATAAGTAAACTGATACTGGGGGTGTTTGTCAATGACTTGAGTGATCATTGTACAATTGCAGCTGTAAGAAACTGCAAACTACCAAAATTCAAACCTACTATTACATGCAAAAGAGATATTAAAAATGTTGCCTCCCAGCTTTTATATACGATTTAGCTGCCTTTCAGTGGAACAGAGTTGCTTTAATTGATGATGTTGAGATAGCGTTGAAATACTTTTATAATGAAGTTAAATAAATATGCTCCCTATTTGAAAATTTAGAGTTAAAGGTCGAAATAATCAATGGTTTTTCTCTGAAATTTGAAATCTTCTCAAAGAGAGAGAGACGTTGCTTGAGCCAGGGCTCAAAAAAACAAAGACAGAGGTTGACTGGCTTAGCTTTCGCCATCTTAGAAATTAATATAATTCGCTTGTTAAGAGAGCCAAGTCAGATTTTTACCTGCATGAATGCAAAAAACATATAAATGACCTCAAAAAGTTTTGGCAAACCATAAATGCTTCTTTAATGTGACAATAAATGACTTTCCAAATCCTTTAATTACTCAATATGGTACTTTCTCTGATAAGACAACTACTGTATATCAAATTGTTTTAATGAGTATTTTGTGTCTGCCGGATCCCTGTTTGAGTAAATAAGTCGTCGAATCCTCAATTGGTCTAACTAATGTTAATATACCAAATATACCGCTAGCTGTAAATAGATGCAGCACCTGCACTTTTGAGTTCACACCTGTATCAGTATCTATCTAAAGAGCCTTGACACAACTAAAGCAGCAGAACCTGACCAAATTGAACCTTTTTTCTTAAAATTGGCTGCTGATTTTGTTGCTGAGCCTCTCTCGCATATTTTTAACCTAAGTCTAACAAGTAAAATAATTCCAAATTTCTGGAAATCGGCCTTTGGTCTTCCCCTGCTAAAAGGAGGTGAACCCACAAATATAAATAATTACAGACCAATTTCTAAATTATGCATTTAGGGAAATTGTTTGAGAAGATCCTCAGTAACCAGCTACATTTTTTTAGAATCAAACAATATTTTATCTCCGTTTCAATCTGGTTTTAGAAAACACCATTGCACTATTATAACTGGTCTTAAGGTCCTAAATGATTTAATCGAGGTTGTGGACGGCAATAAATATTGTGGCGCCCTATTTATTGATTTGTCAAAAGCATTTGACACAGTAGACCACAATCTGTTAATTCAAGCCCTTCATCACTTTGGATTATCTAAAAATGCAGCTGCTTGGTTCACAGACTATCTTTCCAGCAGAACACAACATGTACAGGTGGCTGGAACGACCTCTTCATTACTGAACATTACCAAAGGAGTTCCGCAAGGCTCAGTGCGGGGCCCATTTTATTTATTTTTTACATAAATAATCTTTGCAATAATTTGTCAAATGTAATGTACCATTTTTATGCATAGGACACTTTTATGTATTGCTGTTCAACCTCAATCAGTCAGGCTTTTGAGTTTTTACAAGCTGCTTTTGATGTCATACAGGCTCGCTTATTTGATCTTAAATTGGTTTTAAATACAGATAAAGGCAAGCTAATGGTTTGCTCTCATTGAAGGGTGCTACTGGAAAATATTCCAAATATTGTAACATCAATTGGAAACCCTATAGAGCAGGTCTTAAATTACAAGTACTTGGGTTTTACTCTTGATCAGGAGCATTCATTTAAAGCCCATATTAACAACTTGGTCTCTAAGCTTAGGGTAAAGCTTGGTTTCTTTTTCAGAAATAAAAACTGCTTCTCTTTTGAAGTCAGAAAGAAATTGGTGACAGCGACTATCTTACCTGTAATTGATTATGGACACATACTTTATTTTAGTGCTTCAATCAATCAATCAAACAATTCCTTTATTGGCATTGTCAAAATAACACTTAAGTCATACATGAACAACGAGATTTTGTTTGAGCTTTGTCCAGCGGCATAGAAACTGCATTGATGTGCAGGTTGACAATAGTTTACATTTGTCAATGTAAACTGCAGGCATTTCATTTAAATGCCTGCAGTCCTTGGACATTGTTTTTCACTCAGCACTAAGATTTGTTACTGGCTGTCGTAGTCTCACCCACCACTGTCAACTGTATATAAAATCAGACTTATCTTCATTGAGTGCACGCAGATACACACATTGGCTGACTATCATTTATAAGGCTCTTTTAGGTTGAATGCCTCCATACTTGTGTTCTTTGTTACAAAGAAAAAACAGCTCTTATGCATGACGCTCTAACAATTTGTATGTTTTAACTTCCCCATGTACGGACTGAATTTGGCAAAAGAGCTTCTGGCATTGGTGCCTCTCTGGCATGGAATGCATTGCAGACGAAACTGAAACTCTCTGAACTACTTCCATTTGGAGCCTTCCGTTCTATCCTGAGGGACAGACAGCGAGAGCCTGTGTTTTTAAAAGGTGTAAATCTTTATTGTTTTACAGCTATCTGTTATATATTTGTGAGTGTGAACGTTGTCTGTCTATCTGTGTTGGTCCTGTGATGAGGTGGCGACTTGTCCAGGGTGTACCCCACCTACCGCCTGAATGCAACTGAGATAGGCTCCAGCACCCCCCGCGACCCCGTAAGGGACAAGCTGTAGGAAATGGATGGATGGTTGGATGTTTTAACGTATTACTTTTCTGAAATTGCTCTGTGACATGTGCTGTTGACCTCTTGGCCAGGTCACCCTTGTGAAAGAGGTCTTGATCTCAATGGGTTTCTTATTTGGTTAAAAAAAGGTTGTATAAAGGAGAGAAAGTGTGTGTAGTACACAGTACATCAAAGTAAGAAAACAATTGAAGTGTGTACTTGAGAAGATCATTATCGTGTTGGCAGAACAGCAGGACCAAAGTGGAATCCATCTGGTGCAATCTTTCTCCATCCTCCTGTTCGTTCACATGTGCGTTTGCTTGCTTTTCCCCAACAAGGACATTTTCATTAAGAAGACTGAAAGATGAGTAGTTGTCTCTTCACGGCAACCGGACGGCACAAGATTTGGTCCTACTCCCTAACTGGTATTGCAGTGCAAAACCCTAAAATGTCCCTCTAATGCTGACAACATTGGTACTTATCTCAGAGTTCTGGCCTGCAAAATAATGTCTACAGGTAAAATTGCCCCCAAAATAGACACAGTAGTGATTATTTTCAAAGCAATTTCAGCCCATTTTGGAACGCCCACTTTTACCCCCAAAATGTGGGCAGGCCTCATCAGCCTGCTGACATCATCTACAGAAGACTAGAGGCAATTTCATATTGCCTAATATGTGTTTTGGTAGCACCTTCATGGTCATCTTCACGCTCGCAGCAGGCATAAACTCCAACGCAGACATTGGTGGGGTGCTTAAAAAGCAGAGAAAAAAAAAAGGTAAGCTGCTTGCATTTTATTTTGCGTCCTCTTCTTCTAATGTTTTGTTGTGTATGGATGCATTCGCACACACACACACACACACGCTTACACGAATACACACGTTATGACGATTTTTTTTTCCGCCACCAAGCAGTGTTTGATTGTGACGTAACAACAATCATTTGTACCAAAATAACAATTATTTTTGCATTGATTAAAGCAAGCTAGAACAGACTGAAAAACAACACATGACTTCAGCTACTTCAACTTTAACAACACCTCACCCCAAATCAGATCCTGACGACATTGGAACATTAGATATTATTGAAAAAATATATATTTTAAGAGTATGTCAAAGTTCGACTCCTACCTTGTTTACTTCCCTGACAATCTCCTCAAAGTTTTGTAATCAATCAGAAATATCAAGCAGCTAAAATGCACCAAACATGGCAAAGCGTGAAGAGAGTGTTTTGCTTTTCACCCAACATGCATTGTAGTGAATTTATATATTTTTAATTTTTAATTATATATCGTGCTTGAATGTGTTTTATAATGTCCACACAGTTCAATGAGCAGGAGGTGTGTTATGTGCAACTGTGTGTTGACTTTATCTTTTGGTTATAGTTCATTTAGACCAGGGGTCGGCAACCCGCGGCTCATGCGGCTCTTTAGCGCCGCCCTCGTGGCTCTCTGGAGCTTTTTAAAAAATGATGAAAAATGGAAAAAGATGAGGGGAAACATTTTTATTTTTTGTTTTATTTTTGGTTTATGTAGGAGGACAAACATGACACAAGCCTCCCTAATTGTTACAAAGCACACTGTTTATATTAAACATGCTTCACTGATTCGAGTATTTGGCGAGCGCCGTTTTGTCCTACTAATTTTGGCGGTCCTTGAACTCACCGTAGTTTGTTTACATGTATAACTTTCTCCGACTTTCTAGGACGTGTTTTATGCCACTTATTTTTCTGTCTCATTTTGTCCACCAAACCTTTAACGTTGTGCATGAAAGGTGAGTTTTGTTGACGTTATTGACTTGTGTGGAGTGCTAATCAGACATATTTGGTCACTGCATGACTGCAAGCTAATCGATGCTAACATGCTATTTAGGCTAGCTATATGCACATATTGCATCATTATGCCTCATTTGTAGCTATATTTGAGGTCATTTAGTTTCCTTTAAGTCCTCTTAATTCAATTTATATCTCAAGACACACTATCTGTATGTAATATGGCTTTTAATTTTTTAAATTTTTGCGGCTCCAGACAGATTTGTTTTTGTATTTTTGATCCAATATGGCTCTTTCAACATTTTGGGTTGCCGACCCCTGATTTAGACCATGAGCGGGAAAAGTTGTTTGGAAAAAGGTCAAAAAAATTGATGCTGTAATCAAGTTCTTTCTTAATGAACCTCATGGTCATTGACCATCGATTTTAACTTTGCCCACAAGTGGGTGGCAAGATCACTCCGAATTGATTCACAGGGAACTAAATATTGTTAAACTTATGATGTCTCGCTGTCGCACTGAAGACACCGACCGGCGGGCCATACTTGGCCTGCAGGCCAGAGTTTGGACACCCCTGATCTAGCATAAACTTTCTCGAGCTCCGAAGTGAGAAAGCAGCTCATCAGCTCTTGACACAATACAGCTTCAACAAGCTTGTTAGCTCTCTGTGACAATGCGCTGCTAAAAATAGTTTGTCTGCATCAGCGCTTATAATAACAATATTGCAAATACTTGGTTAAAATTCAGGTCAAGAAATGTAAATGTAAATCTCAGAGTTTGTTGCTGATCGACTGATGCATGCAGATAATGTAATTATTATGAGGGTGGGGATTGCCAGACGGCAGATGCTCATTGAAAAAGGAGATTCAAAATAACGCGTCCCAGCTCCAACTGGGTTCTATTAAATGGTAAATGCGTTATACTTGTATAGCGCTTTTCTACCTTCAAAGTACTCAAAGCGCTTTGACACTATTTCCACATTCACCCATTCACACACTGAATGCCATGCAAGCCACTAACCATGACCCATCAGGAGCAAGGGTGAAGTGTCTTGCTCAAGGACACAACGGACGTTACAAGGTTGGTAGAAGGTGGGGATCGAACCAGGAACCCTCAGGTTGCTGGCACGGCCACTCCCCCAACTTCGCCACGCCGTCCCCGCAGATGAACGCAGATTCGAATGTATATACGATGGATATTGCCCTCCAAAGTAATCAGTCTGTATTTGAAGAAATAAAATTAGAGGAACTCCTGCGACTCGTAAATGGGACAAAACAAATATCATGTTTACTTCACCCATTTCCTGGGAAACTGTTTGTATTAGGACCATCAGTGCTAAATATTATAAACGTATCACTTTCCTCTGGTATTCTTCCCCTAGCATGCAAAAAAGCGGTTATTCATCCTCTGCTCAAAAGACCTAACCTCGATCCTGACCTCCTGGTAAACTACCAGCTGGTGTCCCACCTTCTCTTTATCTCGAAACCCCTCGAGAAAATTGTTGCACAGCAGCTAAATTAACACTTAGCATCTAACAATCTGTGTGAATACTTTCAGTCCATTTTCAGGGAAAATAAAATGAAAAATTATTTTGAAATTAAACAATGGATGTCCAGCAACTTTTTGCATCTTAATGCAAAGAAAACAGAAATGTTGATTATCTGTCCTGCTAGACACCAGCACTTATTTAAAAATAACACCCTAACATTTGACAAGAAAACAATTACACAAAGTGCCTCGGTAAAGATTCTGGGTATTATCTTCAACCCAACTCTCTCATTTGAGTCACACATTAAGAACGTTACTAAAACAGCCTTCTTTCATTTCCGTAATATCGCTAAAATCCGTCCCATTTTGTCCACCACCGACGCTGAGATCAATATCCATGCGTTCGTTACGTCTCGTCTCAAGGGTAGGGTAACGTATTATTTTTGGGTCTCCCTATGTCTAGCATTAAAAGATTACATTTGGTACAAAATGCGGGTGTTTGATCATATTACACCTATACTGGCTCACCTGCACTGGCTTCCTGTGCACTTAAGATGTGACTTTAAGGTTTTACTACTTACGTATAACATACTAAACAGTCTAGCTCCATCCTATCTTGCTGATTGTATTGTACCATATGTCCCGGCCAGAAATCTGCGTTCAAAAAACTCCGGCTTATTAGTGATTCCCTAAGTCCAAAAAAAAGTCTGCGGGCTATAGAGCCTTTTCTATTCGGGCTCCAGTACTATGGAATGCCCTACCGGTAACAGTTAGAGACAGTAGAAGCATTTAAGTCCCATCTTGAAACTTATTTGTATACTCTTGCCTTTAAATAGGCCACTTATTAGACCAGTTGATGTGTCGTCTCTCTTTTCTGCTCTAAATCAAATCAAATCAAATCAACTTTATTTATAAAGCACATTTAAAATTTACCACAGGGGTAGCCAAAGTGCTGTACAATGGGCAGGTTAAAAGATAACACAAGAGGAACGAGAAAGCACAACACAACACAAACAGAGCACGATAAAAAATAAATAAATAAATAAAACATTAAAAAACAGGTTCACAGCAGGTGCATTGTGGGTCACCATAGCAGGATGGAGATCACTCAGTGTTAAAAAGCCATGGAATAAAAGTATGTTTTTAAGAGTGATTTAAAAACAGGAAGAGAGGAGGCCTGTCTAACACTCAGAGGTAAGTCGTTCCAGAGCTTGGGAGCAGCAGCGGCGAAAGCTCTGTCACCTCTAAGCTTCAGCCTTGTGTCAGGGACCGTCTCTACCCCCCACTCCTGCGTGGGGAAATTATCAGGTGGCTAAGGATCAGTCTCGACGGAGGATTCGCTAGCTGTTTAAAATCGGGACCCAGAATGGATCGCTCCTCTGTGCATCAGTCGCTGACGTCTCTGTGCCCCGACTTGTCTACATACAAGAGGATCCCCTGCTGGCCCCACTATGGACTGGACTCTCACATTATTAACCATATCCACTCGGCATCCATTGCAGTGGTCACCCAGGGCAGGGTCCCCACATCTGCGGCCCCTTCCGGTGTTTCTCGTTACTCCCATTGGTTTTCTGTGTGATGTTTGATGTGGGATGTTGTTGTGGCTTGTGCAGCCCTTTGAGACATTTGTGATTATGGGCTATATAAGTAAACTTTGATTGATTGATAGCAAAGTTTGGACAAATTAGCTATACTTCTGATTGGTGTAGTATAAATGTCAACCTTTCCATTGGAAAATAAGGGAAAGTTCACAGAAAATAGGGTAGAAAAAAAGGGCAACCTAATTTTACATGTTTAAAGGGGAACATTATCACAATTTCAGAAGGGTTAAAACCATTAAAAATCAGTTCCCAGTGGCATATTTTATTTTTCGAAGTTTTTTTCAAAATGTTACCCATCACGCAATATCCCTAAAAAAAGCTTCAAAGTGCCTGATTTTAACCATCGTTATATACACCCGTCCATTTTCCTGTGACGTCACATAGTGATGCCGATACAAACAAACATGGCGGATAGAACAGCAAATTATAGCGACATTAGCTCGGATTCAGACTCGGATTTCAGCGGCTTAAGCGATTCAACAGATTACGCATGTATTGAAACGGATGGTTGTAGTGTGGAGGCAGGTAGCGAAAATGAAACTGAAGAAGAAACTGAAGCTATTGAGCCATATCGGGGACGGCGTGGTGCAGTGGAAGAGTGGCCGTGCGCAACCCGAGGGCCCCTGGTTCAATCCCCACCTAGTGCCAACCTTTTCATGTCCGTTGTGTCCTGAGCAAGACACTTCACCCTTGCTCCTGATGGGTGCTGGTTAGCGCCTTGCATGGCAGCTCCCTCCAACAGTGTGTGAATGTGTGTGTGAATGGGTAAATGTGGAAGTAGTGTCAAAGCACTTTGAGTACCTTGAAGGTAGAAAAGCGCTATACAAGTACAACCCATTTATCATTTATATCGGTTTGAACCGTATGCAAGCGAAACCGACGAAAACGACACGACAGCCAGCGACACGGGAGAAAGCGAGGACGAATTCGGCAATCGCCTTCTAACCAACGATTGGTATGTGTTTGTTTGGCATTAAAGGAAACTAACAACTATGACTAGGTTTACAGCATATGAAATACATTTGGCAACAACATGCACTTTGAGAGTGCAGACAGCCCAGTTTTCATCAATTAATATATTCTGTAGACATACCCTCTTCCGCTCTCTTTTCCTGGGGGTCTGGTGGCAGATTTCTTTGACTTTATCGTTGGAAATGCATCTGCTTTGAGTGTCGCAGGATATCCACACATTCTTGCCATCTCTGTCGTAGCATAGCTTTCGTCGATAAAGTGTGCGGAACAAACGTCCAATTTCTTGCCACTTTCGCATCTTTGGGCCACTGGTGCAACTTGAATCCGTCCCTGTTCGTGTTGTTACACCCTCCGACAACACACCGACGAGGCATGATGTCTCCAAGGTACGGAAAACAGTCGAAAAAACGGAAAATAACAGAGCTGATTTGACTCGGTGTTTGAGAAAATGGCGGATTGCTTCCCGATGTGACGTCACGTTGTGACGTCATCGCTCCGAGAGCAAATAATAGAAAGGCGTTTAATTCGCCAAAATTCACCCATTTAGAGTTCGGAAATCGGTTAAAAAAATATATGGTCTTTTTTCTGCAACATCAAGGTAAATATTGACGCTTACATAGGTCTGGTGATAATGTTCCTCTTTAATGAAAGATTCCATCGTGTGTGATTCTCTTTCCTCTTGTGCCCATAAAACACGTTGTTTGTTTGTTTGTTTGGCAGCCATTTTGGGAAGAAATGTCTATTTGCTTGGACAAACGCCAACAAATCACATATCAGTGGAAAGCAGCACAACAGCTTTTATTTTTGTAGGTACTTTGCAGCAGTGAAATGTTTGTTTCCTACAAAGGACATATTTGCATTTCGGCACCAATCCACGCACACATAATCACAATTCTGTATGTATCGACAGTAAGAAAATAAATAAGCGATCATGTAAAGTTGCAAACTCTATGCACGCCTATTATGTGTCTTTCGCTTAATGACCTTAGGTGAGAGCGAACCTGGGAACTGTGGTCTTAATCCGCAGGGATGATCAATTGGATTACCTAGCCTTGGGACTCGTTCCCAGGCTGCAGGAAAAAATTCATTAGAATATCTCATTTATAGTTTAAAAGAAGGACCGCAAGTGTGCGTGCGTGTGCATGTGTGTGTGTCACTGTCGAGTGTCTCTGATTAGTATGCTTGGGCCATGAGGCAACACTGACAGTGGGGCCTCTGAGAGCTGCAGCACCATGAATTCTTTAGCAGGGACTTGCATGTACCCTCGCTTCATCACGCCTGAGAGGACAAGTCCAGTCGACAGAAGATATTGATACACAGGCACACACATGCACACACGCACACACACACAGGCATACATATTTATTTAGCATGTATATAAGTACAAGTACCTTTTATAGTATATATTTAATGAGTCCATCATTGCTGAGTGGAAAATATCCACACTAGCCTCATCGCTCCCTCTGGCCTGCATGTGAACTTATTTGGCTTTATCTCATCAGTACACTCAACACATTTCCTTTTGACTCACAGCGGATCAGGAAACATACCAATATACACACGCACACACACACACACACACACACACACACACACGTACACACACACACAAACAATCTGAGGGAATTTTCTGTCTCGTTCCCTCTCCTTCTGCCTGTGGAGAACACTGGCGGGAATCAGAGAGAGGAGTTGGGTTGCTAGGCAACAGGTTGTGGTTGCCATGGTGAATTTAAGTGGAACAGCTGGTCCAATCAGCATAAAGTGCAGGCAGGCGGGGGCAGAGCCAGCGAAGCTCATGCCAACACAGACAGACAGGAAGGAGAAGCTGCTGAGGCATGCAGGATAAGAAGAGGAAGAGGAAGAGGAGGGTAAAGTAGGCTAATTAAAGAGCATTAAAGAAGGGATGAGGAAGAAAGTGGATAAGAATAGGCTTGATGAATATGTCTATTTTGAGGAACTGCAGCAAAGATATCCAAACAAACCTCCTGATAGTCTTTGATATAGATGCCCATCTTTTTAAATATGTGTCAGATATGTTAATGATGCCATGCTGAAATGAGAGAAAATAAGACAATGCTTTTACAGGCCCAACACCGGTGGCGTTACGACTTATATAGTATGGTAATCTTAAACTTGTCGACATAATTAACAATATTATATCAATGGAATTTTCCAGCAAGAAAATGGACAACAATATTGGCAAAGCCCGATGGCGGGTGCAGGCCAAAACAATGAGCCCACAGTGGAGCACATGACATTAATAAGATGTGACAGTTGCTCCCTAGAGTCACTTTCTTCACTTTGAGTTTATCACTAGGTTAGGTTACTCTCCATGTTGCTCTCTGCTACTTTATCACTAATTGGTATCAGCCATCTCAACTTGCACTCTGCAAACATACACAGGTTCACACATCGGCTTTTTTTCACTAGGATTTTGTCAATTCGATTACAAAAGTGTTTTTTGATACGTGAAATACAAAATTCAAGAGTAAAAAAAAAAAGTTCAAAGTTCATACCAAACTATAGTAATAAAATAATGGTGTTTTAGTGAAAATGTATCGGGATTTTATATTGAAAATTGTGATGATCGCCAATAAAAGTTTCAAGAATTATGGAATAGAATAAAAGAAGAATCCTATGCATTGTTAACTCAGTGTCTGTGTTTTTTTTATTGAAAATGTCTGTAAAATAAGTAACCAAGGGACCAAAGCAAGTTGCATATGCCAGCACTTTGATAAAGAAGATGAGAAACACTGGTGAATAGAAGAAATAACTCGTAACAAGGTATGAAGGTGGCGTCCGATTGGCTTCCCCTCCCCTCCTTCCTCATCACCAGGGGTCCCCAAACTTTTTGACTTGGGGGCCGCATTGGGTTAAAAAAATTTGGCCGGGGGCCAGGCTGTGCATATATATATATACTGTATATATATATATATATATATATATATATATATATATATATATACATATATACATATATACATTGTCTTTATAATCCGTTTTGTCATTTAACATCAATTAACATTGATGTTCATCAACATTTAACATTGTCACGTTATCGATGGGAAAATTCATTTTTAGACAATATGATTTGCCTGAGCGGCGAGGAGACACCAAGAGTAATAGGCGGTAGAAAATGGATTAGAAAAGAAAGATAAAAAAAATTAAAATAAATAAATTTAAATAAATAAATAAATAAAACATTTTTACTTGGGACTTCCTGTGGGCCGGATTTTGGATGCTGGGGGCCGGATCCGGCCCGCGGGCCGTAGTTTGGGGACCCCTGCTCATCACTCATTGCCAACAAAAGTCTTCAATTAAGGCAAAAGTGTTGTTAAAATCATTAATGATATGAATTTCTAAATATTATCCATTGTTTAAATGTGTTTTAACTATTAAATGAACCTAAAATATGATTTGTTTTATCTTTTTGGAAAATATTGGACACAATGTGTTGTCAAGCTTGTGAGATGTGATGCATGTGTAAGCCGCTGTGACACTATTGTTCTTTTTTAAATGTTTTTATTTTATTTTTTAGAAATGGCTGTGATGATTATGTAAATGAGGGCTTTCTAATCACTGCTGTGTTGGAATTCTTATTAATATTGATACTGTTGTTATTATAAATTTAGTTTGACTACTTTTGGATTGTTTTGTGTCATGTTTGTGTGTCTTCTCAATTGTTCTGTTGATTGCTATTCTGAATGTTGCTGGGCCGGTTTGGTTTTGAAATTGGAATTGTATTATTATGCCATTATTGTGTATTATTTTGTTGGACTAGTCAATAAAAAATAAAAAATACTGACATCCACAGGTCTCATACATTTTCAAACAGCAAAAGTCATGTAAAAGCAAATAACTGGCTGCCCAGAAATCTAAAAAATTATTTTCAACAAGTGAATGAAAATAAAAACAAGGAATAAACTGAATTTAAAGCACTTGTACGGTATGCACGTAAAACATTAAAAGCATTTATAGTATATATCTATGTGGAATTCAACTATGGAATGTATTAAGCACATGATTTAAACAATGTACTAATAATTTAAGAAACAGTACAAGATGATGGCGTTTACAAAATAAACAGAAGAACTGTTGAAGCAAAGTATCTGATAATACTATCAGATACTTATTATGGGACAGCGGTAGGAACAAATAAGGTCTGCTTCTTCATACTCCTTTTGTACTTGTAATTATTTGAGTACAATTGTGATTGTTTATCGCACTTATTCATTTTTAACAAATGCAGCTGCGATAGGGACAAGCGGTAGAAAATGGATGGAAATAAATAAATTGATTGATTGAAATGTTCATTTATTATTTATTTCATTTGCCATTTACTGTATATGTATTTTGCATTGTTTTATGCATAAAAAACTATAAATATTTTCTATAAAATTTGTTTTGTGGTAATACTTTGGGTGTCTGGAATGGATTAATTCGATATACATTATTTGTCGAGGAAAAAGTTGCTTTTGTTTTTGTACAATTTGGTCTATGTCTGACGTTTTGGAACGGATTACTGACGAAAACTAATGTACCACTGGATTTTCCACCAAATAATACAGTTTTTTGACGGCGTGAGCGTTGAACTGTGAAAGTACAGCGATACCTCAATTTAAGACTACCTTACCTTACGTGTTATTTGAGAGTTATTTTGGTCTCTTGGCTTTTTGTTATTTAAAATTTTTTTTTTATCAGTTTCACTATTAGTTCAAGTAATAAATAAAAAAATTTAAAAAAAAGACGGTTATATGGTTGACGTGCGCCATAGGGCGCCGCTCAGTGATCGACACAATGCCGTCCTCCAACCACTAGAACTAAGAAAGTTAACGTGAAAGAGAAGGCAACGACGGAATCAGAGAAACAAATCATTAAAAACATGTCCTATCTGTTAATGGCCTACCAGCTGCAGCATCAGTCCGCATCACACAAGCCGCAGCCAGCCTCCGCGGCATGCAACCACAAACGTCCAAACAAACTTGTATCGTTAGAAATATTGAAAAGCTGCAAATTATCTAGTTTTGACTCAACAAACTGTCAGGTTTTGTTGTTGATGACGAACCCCAAGATGTAGAGATGGCAGGCTTTGTCCAGGAAAACATGATTTAATGTTCATAAAATAAAAGTAAAAACACAAACCAGGAACTATGAATAGCCAAAACTGAAAACAGGAACCAGCAAACTGAAAAAACTGGAAACAGCTAATGGCTAACAAGAAAACACGAAACAAAAGAGCTAGGAGAAAGCAAACTACAAATAGCTAACAGGAACAGCTTACCGCTACGACTACAGGTACAAGGACAAGTAGTAGCACGACAGGTAGTAGCTGTGACGATATTGACAGGTAGAAATGACATCAACAAGTATTAGCGACAATAATCCAGCACTGACTGGAGGGGAAGGCAGGTTTAAATAGCAGCTGGCTGATTGACACCAGGTGTGGCCAGGTGCCAATCAGCCACAGCTGAGGGGACAGCACTCAGAGACAAACAGGAAAGTGAACCAAAATTAGAGTGCTGACAGGAAATAAAACAAACAGAGGAAAAACTAAAACTTGACCAAACTGTCAGGGACAAGCCTGACACAAACTGGACAGATGAGCATTCAATTTGTTACACAAGCATACATATCACTTGTTGTCAACTCTGATACGTCCGTACGCAAGATACGGATTTCTTAGTTCCTATTGTTATGCGATGGAGAAGCAGGCGTCAGGACACACCTACAAAAGTCTGCTCTCCAATGTTTTTAAATTACCGGAAGTCTTGAACTATACAAAGTATTTCAATGGTTGGAATCTGCGCTTTTGCATGATATACTAGTTACTATGGTAAAACCACGTCACAGCAGCTCAGACGAGGCACCAAGCAGTGTGGGTGGAGTGCGTTTCCACAGAGTGTGTCCAGAGCGGCCAGCCTGAAATGCGGGTGCCAGGGACAGATGCGGAAGGAGATTTTTACAACAAAGTTCTAAAGTTTAGTGATATATCAGATATATCAGATTGTAGGTGTGATTTTTTTTTACCCCTTCATGTTCATATTTCGCTGTGTTTGTTAGCATTTTTGTTGCGTTTCGCTTGATTGTAAAATATGTCGATCGAGAGGGAGTGTGACGTTCATATGTTGTCAATATTCAGTGTTTTATCGTCCATAGTTAATATTGTAAATCCCACATTCTTTATTTTCATGTACATTCTGGGTGTCTCATTCAGTAAAAAACTGTAAAATTCCATTCCATTTTTTTCAGGCAGTCTGTCATAACGTTGTTAGCAGTCAATCAGACATTAGTGTGAGTTTTTGTATTAGTGGTCCTAAAAATAGATATACCGGCCCCCAGACACATTTTTTTCTCTAAATTTGGCCCCCCAGAGTCAAAAAAAATTGCCCAGGCCTGTTCTATTGTAATGTCTTTCAAACAATATTTATTATCCGAAAGTTTGTTTTTAAAAGGCATTGTATGTTAAATTGGTGCTGTTTTGGGATGGCCGAGCACCAATTAATGAATTAAAGGGGAACATTATCACAATTTCAGAATGGTTTAAACCATTAAAAATCAGTTCCCTGTGGCTTATTATATTTTTCGAAGTTTTTTTCAAAATTTTACCCATCACGCAATATCCCTAATAAAAAGCTTCAAAGTGCCTGATTTTAACCATCGTTATAAACACCCGTCCATTTTCCTGTGACGTCACATAGTGAAGCCAACACAAACAAACATGGCGGAAAGAACAGCAAGCTATAGCGACATTAGCTCGGATTCAGACTCGGATTTCAGCGGCTTAAGCGATTCAACAGATTACGAATGTATTGAAACGGATGGTTGTAGTGTGGAGGCAGGTAGCGAAAACGAAATTGAAGAAGAAACTGAAGCTATTGAGCCATATCGGTTTGAACCGTATGCAAGCGAAACCGACGAAAACGACACGACAGCCAGCGACACGGGAGAAAGCGAGGACGAATTTGGCGATCGCCTTCTAACCAACGATTGGTATGTGTTTGTTTGGCATTAAAGGAAACTAACAACTATGAACTAGGTTTACAGCATATGAAATACATTTGGCAACAACATGCACTTTGAGAGTACAGACAGCCCAATTTTCATCAATTAATACATTCTGTAGACATATCCTCATCCGCGCTCTTTTCCTGAAAGCTGATCTGTCCAGTTTTGGAGTTGATGTCAGCAGGCCAGGGAAGCTAGGGTCGATAGGGGTTTAGCTCGCTCGTCTGCGGGAACAAACTGCCGCCATTTCTTGCCGTGCTACCGAGGTCCTTTGTCCCTGAATTGCACACACACTCCGGCAGATTCAATGGGGGCTGGCGGCAGATTTCTTTGACTTTATCGTTGGAAATGCATCTGCTTTGAGTGTCGCAGGATATCCACACATTCTTGCCATCTCTGTCGTAGCATAGCTTTCGTCGGTAAAGTGTGCGGAACAAACGTCCAATTTCTTGCCACTTTCGCATCTTTGGGCCACTGGTGCAACTTGAATCCGTCCCTGTTCGTGTTGTTACACTCTCCGACAACACACCGACGAGGCATGATGTCTCCAAGGTACGGAAAACAGTCGAAAAAAGGGAAAATAACAGAGCTGATTTGACTCGGTGTTTGAGAAAATGGCAGATTGCTTCCCGATGTGACGCCACGTTGTGACGTCATCGCTCCGAGAGCGAATATTAGAAAGGCGTTTAATTCGCCAAAATTCACCCATTTAGAGTTCGGAAATCGGTTAAAAATATATATGGTCTTTTTTCTGCAACATCAAGGTATATCATGACGCTTACATAGGTCTGGTGATAATGTTCCCCTTTAATTAATTAATTGATTTCAATTTATATCAATGGGCGTGGCTGCGTTTAGGAGGCGTGTTTTGAGTTACGAGCTGGGTCATGGAACGCCAGGTGCTGGTGAGTTGAGGTACTACTGTAGCTCATGCAGCACAGTTTGGGTGGGTACAAAACTTTAAACAAAAACACGCAGTAGTATTAAAGCGTTCCTGTCTGCTTTGGCTGCGATGCCTGTGAGTTAGGAAGCGTCATTATTGCTGTGATATCTGTGTCCAAAGGTGCAGTAAAGTTGGGGTGCACCGTTCCAAATTGTGTACTACAATCAATCTGTTTTAAGGCTTTTCTTGAAAGAAATGGACAAGTATAACAAATAGCTGTTAGACTGGACAATGAAACATTTCCAGAGCTACTGAAGACAGGTTTGCATTATTACAGTGTACAGCATGGTACACACAACATATTTCTTACTTATTTAGGTTGTATTGAGAGTAAAATGGCAACTTCTATTGGCACACACACGTAATGGGCAACAACTTTTCTGAGGAGAACATACTCTGAGTGTCTCGCTTGAGCAAGCACAGAGGGGAGTGAGATGAACACAGGCTGCCACCGCTGTCACCAATCAATGGCAGCCACTTATCTTTCACCAGAGAACACAATTGTTTTGCTGCCGCGCTCTCACACTTTGTTCATCTTTGCTCAGGGAGTATACATTTAAACATGGGGCCAACGCCATAATCATATATTTCGGTCTTTCCATTTCACTTTGACTAAAGGACTGCATGGCACTCTAAAAACGATGGTATTAAAATGATATGTCTGTGCTTGAAAACCTGGATATGTTGGTGGGCATTTGTGGAGCTGCTGGTGAGTATGAGCTCATCCATCTCTGCAAGATGTCCATTTACACAAAGCTCTCCCTCTGTCACACCTTCTCCCTGTCACTCACACCAAACATGCTGGGAGGCGGTGGTTACCAGGGCGACTGAGAGGCACCTTTCCTTGACGACAGTTCATCATGTGGAGATGAAGGACATTAGCATTAACACCTCAGGTGGAACAGTGTGCCGTCCAATAACGCCACCTTTGGCAAAACAATAAATACAACAAAATAACCTATTTATTGTGGCCCCAGGACTAGGGATGTGGACATTTCACATTTTAATCCATACCGTACCAATTCCCGGTACCTAGAAATCAATACAGGTACTCAACGGCTGCAATTTTTGGTACGTTTGTGTGTTTTTGAATGTGTTAAAACATGTTAATGTTAAAAAAGACATTTTAAAAATCATAAATGCTCAACACTGAGCTATGCTGTCCAGTTGTTATCTTTTTCACGCACGGTTCCGGTTCACCGTGCGTGACTGCTCGCTGACTGCTCGCTGTTTCGAAAAAGCTAAGTATCGTTCTATTTGTGTGCTTTTAAATTGTTCTGCAGCTTTCTTTATTACTTTCTCAACATATTTAGTAGTACTATTTAACTTGCAAATCACCCGATCTCTGTCTCTCCACCCCTCCCGCAGCTAGCTAGCAGCTAGCTGCTAAGCTAACGAAGCTAGCGCGGAGAAAGGCGTCGCCGGGCGCCGGTCAGAAGGAGTCTACTCCTGCACACCGTGACCAGGACTTCTCGGAAGACAGCAGGAACTTCACTCGGTGACAGAAAACACCGTGAGTATGGCTTCCTGCGCGTCTTGCACCTTACTCACGGAGAGGCTGGCTCTGCTAGAGGGCCGTGTCCGCCAGTTAGAGCAGAGTAATCTCGTAACTTTAGATGTTGCGGACACATCTGCTAGCGTTAGCTGTAGCGAGCTAACTAGCCCAGCCTGTAGCAGTCCTAAGCGGCCTACAAGCTACGGTGTACCGGTTGAGACGCATAATAGATTTAGCTCTTTAGCTAGTCCTACACCCCAGTCTACCGGGCACCACACCTTAGTCATAGGGGACTCCATCACCCGAAACATAAAGCTTAGCAAACCAGCCACAATTAAGTGCATCCCGGGGGCCCGAGCACCTGACATAGAGGCTAATCTTAGGGAGCTAACTCGCAACAGGCCTAGTAAACACGTACGACAGGCTAATCGCACCACTAGTTATGCGAATATAGTTGTACACGTTGGCTCCAATGACACTAGAATGAGACAGTCAGAGATTACAAAGAGAAACATAGCCAGGACTTGTGATCTCGCTAGAAAGATGTCCAGGCATCGAGTAATTGTCTCTGGCCCCCTGCCTGCGAGAGGCAATGATGAGAGATATAGCAGATTAGTCTCGCTTAACAAGTGGCTGGCTAGCTTCTGTAGACAACAGGGACTAACGTTTATTGATAATTGGCCCTCTTTCTGGGGCAAACCAGGCTTGCTGATGAGGGACGGCCTTCACCCTAACCAGGAAGGCGCCATCATCCTGTCTAAGAATATAGACTACTGTTTAAGTCACATTTGACTAACTACACTAGAGCAAGCCCGGTCACAGGCAATTACAGAGCCTGCTAGTCCGGGTGAGGAGTCAGTTAAGCTAGAACTAGCCAGCGCCAGGCTGGATAATTCCTGTACGCATAGCAATTTTCTTAGAATAACACACAACTCACATAATGTGTTTTCTGTTGTGAATGTGTCCGGGGTAGATATGCATTCTACTGAGGTGGCAAATCATGATGCGTTCAGTCGATCGCAGCATCAAGCAAACAATCTGAAAATTCCCGTCGTATCAATTCCTAGATATGGTCGAAACTATTTAAAGTGCACTACGTATAATAAACGCAACATTATTAATATTTCTACTACGGATAATTTAAACAAAAACTCGTCAAAACAGCCCAATACTTATAATATGGGCTTTTTAAACATAAGATCATTGTCTCCCAAAACGTTATTAGTTAATGAGGTCATTAGAGACAACAATCTTAACGTCATTGGTCTTAGCGAAACCTGGCTCAAACCAGACGAATTTTTTGCGCTAAATGAGGCATCTCCTCCTAACTATACGAATGCGCATATTGCCCGTCCCCTTAAAAGGGGTGGGGGGGTCGCACTAATATACAATGAAAACTTTAACCTTACCCCTAACCTAAATAATAAATACAAATCGTTTGAGGTGCTTACTATGAGGTCTGTCGCACCGCTGCCTCTCGATATGGCTGTTATCTACCGCCCCCCAGGGCCCTACTCGGACTTTATTAATGAATTCTCAGAGTTCGTTGCTGATCTAGTGACGCACGCAGACAATATAATCATAATGGGGGACTTTAATATCCATATGAATACCCCATCGGACCCTCAGTGCGTGGCGCTCCAGACTATAATTGATAGCTGTGGTCTTACACAAATAATAAATGAACCTACGCATCGCAACGGCAATACGATAGATCTAGTGCTGGTCAGGGGTGTCACCACCTCCAAAGTTATGGTACTCCCGTATACTAAAGTAATGTCCGATCATTACCTTATAAAATTCGAAGTTCTGACTCATTGTCAACAAACTAATAATAATAATAACTGCTATAGCAGCCGCAACATTAATGCCGCCACAACGATGACTCTTGCTGACCTACTGCCTTCGGTAATGGCACCATTCCCAAATTATGTCGGCTCTATTGATAACCTCACTAACAACTTTGACAATGCCCTGCGCAAAACCATTGATAGTATAGCACCGCTAAAACAAAAAAGGGCCCCTAAAAGGCGCACCCCATGGTTTACAGAGGAAACCAGAGCTCATAAATTATCATGTAGAAAGTTGGAACGCAAATGGCGCGCGACCAAGCTTGAGGTTTTCCATCAAGCATGGAGTGATAGTTTAATATCGTATAAACGCATGCTTACCTTAGCTAAAGCTAAATATTACTCAAATCTCATCCGCCTCAACAAAAACGACCCTAAATTTTTGTTTAGTACAGTAGCATCGCTAACCCAACAAGGGACTCCTCCCAATAGCTCCACCCACTCGGCAGATGACTTTATGAATTTCTTTAATAAGAAAATTGAACTCATTAGAAAGGAGATTAAAAACAACGCATCCCAGCTACAACTGGGTTCTATGAACACAGATACAACTGTATCTACGACGGATACTGCAATACAAAATAGTCTCTCTCTTTTTGATGAAATAACATTAGAGGAACTATTACAGCGTGTAAGTGGGATAAAACAAACAACATGTTTACTTGACCCACTTCCTGGGAAACTTATCAAGGAGCTTTTTGTATTATTAGGTCCATCAGTGCTAAATATTATAAACTTATCACTTTCCTCTGGCACTGTTCCCCTAGCATTCAAGAAAGCGGTTATTCATCCTCTGCTCAAAAGACCTAACCTTGATCCTGACCTCATGGTAAACTACCGACCGGTGTCCCACCTTCCCTTTATTTCGAAAATCCTCGAAAAAATTGTCGCACAGCAGCTAAATGAACACTTAGTGTCTAACAATCTCTGTGAACCTTTTCAATCCGGTTTCAGGGCAAATCACTCTACGGAGACAGCCCTCTCAAAAATGACTAATGATCTACTGCTAACGATGGATTCTGATGCGTCATCTATGTTGCTGCTTCTTGATCTTAGCGCTGCTTTCGATACCGTCGATCATAATATTTTATTAGAGCGTATCAAAACACGTATTGGTATGTCAGACTTAGCTTTGTCGTGGTTTAACTCTTATCTTACTGACAGGATGCAATGCGTCTCCCATAATAATGTGACCTCGGACTATGTTAAGGTAACGTGCGGAGTTCCTCAGGGTTCGGTTCTTGGCCCTGCACTCTTTAGTATTTACATGCTGCCGCTAGGCGACATCATACGCAAATACGGTGTTAGCTTTCATTGCTATGCTGATGACACCCAACTCTACATGCCCCTAAAGCTGACCAACACGCCGGATTGTAGTCAGCTGGAGGCGTGTCTTAATGAAATTAAACAATGGATGTCCGCTAACTTCTTGCAACTCAACGCCAAGAAAACGGAAATGCTGATTATCGGTCCTGCTAAACACCGACATTTATTTAATAATACCACCTTAACATTTGACAACCAAACAATTACACAAGGCGAATCAGTAAAGAATCTGGGTATTATCTTCGACCCAACTCTCTCGTTTGAGTCACACATTAAGAGTTTTTCCTTGCCCGTATGTGGGCTTTGTACCGAGGATGTCGTTGTGGCTTGTGCAGCCCTTTGAGACACTTGTGATTTAGGGCTATATAAATAAAGATTGATTGATTGGTTTTCTTACACTTCTGTGTCGAATTTGCATGCAGTTGCAATTCCAAGACCTTAGATCAGACCTGGGCAAATTAAGGCCCGGGGGCCACATGCGGCCCGTTAAGCTTTTCAATCCGGCCCGCCGGACATTCCCCAAAAATTATTTTATTTAAATTATTTAAGATGTAAACTGTAGCTGCCATTATGATCTGCAGTGATGTTTTCCCTGCAGATTTTTACAACAAAGTTCTAATGCTTAGTGATTTATCAGAGATATCAGATTGTAGGTGGGGTTTGCGTTCATATTTCTTTGCGTTTGTTGCATTGTTTCGCTTGATTGTAAAATATGTCTATAAAGAGGGTGTGTGACGTTCATATGTTGTCAATATTCAGTGTTTTATTGTTCATACTTAATATTGTAAATCCCACACTCTTTATTTTCATGTACATTCTGGATGTCCCATTTAGTAAAAAAAAAAATTAAAATTCCATTACGTTTTTTAAGACGGTCTGTCAAAACGTTTTTAGCATTCAATCAGACATTATTGTTAGGTTTTGTATTAGTGTTCCTAGAAATAGATATACCGGCCCCCAGGCCCATTTTTCTCTCTAAATGTGGCCCCCCGAGGCAAAATAATTGCCCAGGCCTGCCTTAGAGGAAAGTAGTGTATAGGCCAGGGGTCGGGAACCTTTTTGGCTGAGAGAACCATGAAAGCCAAATATTTTAATATGTATATCCGTGAGAGCCATATAATATTTTTTAACACTGAATACAACTAAATGTGTGCATTTTTAAGTAAGACCAACATTTTTAGAGTATAATAAGTCTCTTATTATTTGTAATAACATTGTTATTCTGAAGCTAACCAATAATAAATAAAATACTTCTTACCATTAATGCGACTTCTTGAACAGGTGCGGTAGAAAACGGATGGATGGATTAAAATGCATGAGAATGTTTTATATTTTGAACGTTATTTTTAACACTGTGATTACCAGCTGAATTATTCAGTACTTATCGTGTTAATCAATGTCAGCTAAGATTTATCTGAGAGCCAGATGCAGTCATCAAAAGAGCCAAATCTGGCTTTAGAGCCATAGGTTCCCTACCCCTGCTTTAGGCTATGGCAGAGTCGTGTAGAAGGAGAGTATTGACAACTAAACAACAGACGCCAGGTTTGAGTTTGAGTTTATTTCGAACATGCATGCATACAACATGATGCATCACAATTTCCAGTTTCTCTATTCAACATGTTCGAAAAGGAGTAGGAAGAAGCAGAGCTTATTTAATCCGACCCCTTGTCCTTTACAGAGCAGTTGCTAAAACTTTTGTTCACTTCCTGTTCTCAATGTATTCACAATATACTCCAGAAGTAATAACATTAAAAATCAATAAATAATAAATAGTGAAGTAAGTTATATTTCATATGGTGAAATTATCTAGAAAATGAATGGATGGATGAAATAAATTCAGACTGTTTATCATGGTTCTTCTTCTTTGTACTTTGTAAACATGTTAAGTTTAAATAGTTTCTTGAAGTGGATTATATTAATACATTGTTTGATTTCTTTGCTTAATTCATTCCAAAATGTAATTCCACATACTGATATACTGAAGGTCTTAAGTGTTGTACGTGCGTACAAATGTTTTAAATTACATTTTTCTCTAAGATTATATTTCTCCTATATGCATGCTTCCAGGCTGTTCTCGGAAGCATGCATTGCGGTCATCGTAAATGGTAAATGGGTTGTACTTGTATAGCGCTTTTCTACCTTTCTAAGGAACTCAAAGCGCTTTGACACTAGTTCCACATTCACCCATTCACACATTCACACATTCACACACTGATGGCGGGAGCTGCCATGCAAGGCGCTAACCAGGACCCATCAGGAGCAAGGGTGAAGTGTCTTGCTCAAGGACACAACGGACGTGACTAGGATGGTAGAAGGTGGGGATTGAACCAGTAACCCTCAGATTGCTGGCACGGCCACTCTCCCAACTTCGCCACGCCGTCGTGACGTTAGTTTTTGTGACAAAATAAACCACAGCTAAATGCATAAATCGAATTTTAAACATACTCCAGCTCATAAACTTACAATAAATAGTGCTTTTATTTTGTCAAAATATGATTTTGAAGCTGTATTTGATGCAGTCTGCATATATATATATATATATATATATATATATATATATTTTTTTTTTTTTTTCTTTTTTTTTTTTTTTTTTTTTCTTTCATATGTGTGTGTGTGTGTGTGTGTGTGTGTGTGTGTGTGTGTGTGTGTGTGTGTGTGTGTGTATTGTACTTGATTTTTGTCATGTACAATCCATAATCAATGGACTGTTGATTTGTTTGTATGTTTGTAATGATGAAAATCAATACAACATATCAATAACTAAAAAGAGTATGTCAACTGTGTATGGATATGAATGTTGACACGGCAAAAAAAAACTAAATTAGAACAGATGTTGAATGAGGAAGTGTAATGTACGCATAGCTTCAGCTGTGGCCAAATCAACTGTTGGAAGCAAACATGGAGATGGTCTGAAACCGAGTTGGCATACTTGCTTTAAATTGTTTTAGGGGCCACATTTTTAAAAAGCTAAGGACCAGGGGGCTAACTTTTCCAATCACTATTAGTCTTATTTTGTATATTTTGGATAACCAGCATCGTCTACAGTAGGCATTTGGTTTAGGTCAATTTATTTTAATTCTGTTATTAAAGACATTTTGCTAGTCAAAGATCAACTCTCTGACAACACTCGTGTTTTTAGGAATCTGCTGCAAAAACGTGAGTCTCTTACATGGTTTTTTGAACCGAACTGAGGCCACCAGTTGAAAAAGTAGGACGCCTCAGTTATGTAAATCACAAGTTTGGACTCCAGTGTTCTATGTTTGCTAGCAAGATTAAAATGTCAATGCAAGGATCTGCCGGTGTGTTTACAGTGGTCCAAGTTCCTCTTTACACTCCTCTATCCTCAAGTGTTTTTTTAGGAATTTGCTGCAAAAATGTTGGTCTCCCAAGTTTTGAAGTCATTCCTCGGACAGATTTGGCCTTTGAGTTGCCAGTTGAATAGCACTGCTTTAAACTGTAAGCATTTTATTTCTTGCCCGCCAGCTGTTTTTATTTTAATCTGCATCTTAGTTGTAGTTTTGATGATCAAATTTGAACGTGTTGAAATTGCCATGTAAAATCGCTAATGCTCACCTGCATCATGTCTACGGCAGATCCAGTGCAAATTAGCATCGAGCCAGCGCATTTTGAAATGTGGAGCCTAAGGCCCTGTGTACACTAAGCCGGATAAGGTAATCCAGGGTAAATCCTACCTAACATTATACGTGTCCACACACAACAATGCCACCGTTTAAGACCCCCGCCCCCCTCCGACCGCCGGCGCAACGCGACATCGTTCGCATGCGCGGAAAATGCGCACGTCATAGTCATCTCCAGTGTTGCTTTGTGTGCAAGTTCTTAAATGTAACTTATCTGAACAATATCCAGTGTTGTGGTATTTCAATTAACTGGAATCCAGTGTGCTGTGGGGCCCTATTGTAGTGAATCACACCTGAGCCATCGTAAATAAATCAAATCTTTGTTAGACACGTAAACAATGTGATAAAGAACATTTTACATTAATCAATCTCAGGATCTAGATATCTGGTCTTGACACTCCTCACTCTTTTGCCTTCACCTTCATTGTCCATTCGTGTTTGGTGACTTTATATACTCTGGACCTAGACGTTGAGTCTGCGACATACATGGCGGACAATAACTGATACAGTCTGCTTTGAGCAGTCCAAGTGCATTAATTGTTTTCCTCGACGGCCAGGTAATACAAAGCACACGCTACCTTCTTTATCACATCCACGGGAGCTTGCATTCTCGTTGTCTCTCCTTCGACAAATGGACAAAGTTTTTTGGTAAGTAGAATCACAGCTGACCTCGACATTGGAAAGTTCTCTTGCTGTCTGAGAAGTGTTGTATCCCAAATAGCTGCAATCGCTTTCTCTTAAGGTATCCATGTGTGATTTCCACAAGCGTCTGTACATGTAGAAGAAGGAGAAACACGGGCATGTCTGGATGACTCGCCGTCATATTTCCAGTGGTTAGCTCCGAGTTACGAAACCGCTTTATTATGAAGCTGGCTGTGGCGCGTTCTTTCTGACGTCACTTCCTGTGTTGGGCGCGGTCTTTCTGGCGTCACTTCCTCTCCGAACTCACTTTGTAAACGATCAATGAGTCCATACAAAGCTAAGTGCCGCAGATTCAAGAAATACACGGCACACTTACCTGTGTAAAAAATTTGTCGCAGCTGGTTTAGTGTGGCTGAAACGGGGCTTAGGCTAAATAATTATTTGGTTAAGGGGTTATCCGGCTTAGTGTAGACATAGCCTTACTGTACTTTTGAGCGCCTTCTTCTTGATTGTTGGCATAGAAAATTGTAAGACTAACTACAGGCAGTCTGGCTGAGTCTATTTTGAGTTGTTGACAGCTTGTGTCCCAGCCAAGTGCTTGAGCCAAAGCCGACGTCTTGTGCAAGGGAGGTATTGAAATATGGCACAGTTTAATTTGACGTGAATCAATACGCAATAGTACCGACAGACTTAAGTCGGTACCTCTAAAAATCCGGAATGAATTACCCATCCCTAAACATGACTGGAATTCCATCTTCTGAAGTCCCCCTCAAGACTCCAAAACACATCTTCAAAGGACCCCTTTATTCGTTTAACACATTTCAGTGCACGCGCACGCCTTGACACATATCTCCACAAGGCCACGGCAGCACAAAAGATGACAATTAAGACCAGCACACACAGATCAATGCGTGGCACAACTGTGTGTGAGCTGATGAGGAGCATGAAGTAGATAGCGCGGGCACCACAGGGGGGGGCGGCCGGTCCACGTTTTGCAGGCCTGATCTCCAGGGGGAGCGCGCGGCACTGGGAGAGCGGGCGAGAAATAGGGTGTTTGTGCGAGTGAGAAGGAGCTGGAGCGCGTGGAGAATTGAGTCTGCTCGGTAGTGTTTCGCCCTTGGCTGAGGCATTAACAAGCCTATAATGGACCCTCTTAAAAAGCCAACTAGGATCTCCTCCAAAACTAACTGATGAAGAGTGGCCAGGGCCCCCGTGGGCAGTGGCCAAGTCCTCCTCGGTCCCTCACAGGCGCACACAGCCCCGGTGGCAGGCGGCACAGACACATATTGTGTTTGTGTAGTGAAGCAAAAGTGATAGCAGTTTATAACACAATAAAACACCACAAGGAGGCATTAATTGGATATAATAGCCAGAGACTGATTTTGATGATTTAACACCTTTTCTCCGAGACCACTACATAAAAGTGACAGGAAAGGAAAAGAGGGATCAGGGGGAATTAGAAGTGGACTTACACCACATTTGCGACTTTGGCTTCAAATGCCGTGCCGCTCAACACACACCTGACACATGCAGGTCCTGTACAGGAATGTCCATCTTGTCTCCAGGAACACAAAAGGCTTTTAGTTTCCTTTCAGGGCTGCGGCTATTGATTATTTTAGCAATCAGATAAACGGATAAAACATACAATCATTTCTTTTACAAGGCCCCGGCTTATAGTTGTGTTTTGCATGTGCAGAGAGATTAAAAAAGGGAACATATATGCATTTTAACATCTTGTTCACGTCAACTAAAATGTTCTAAACAAATATTAATCCACATCGTTACTCATATTGTGTAATGAATGTGCTATTTTAAAATGGAAGTGCTTCAGTGAAAAAAGAAAGCACACTTGCAGAGTGTGTATAATGATTGATATTACCCTATTTGGGTGGCGGGGCTTGGTTGGTATAGCGGCCATGCCAGCAACTTGAGGGTTCCAGGTTCGAGCCCCGCTTCCGCCTTCCCAGTCACTGCCGTTGTGTCCTTGAGCAATACACTTTGCCCCTTGCTCCCAGTGCCACTCACACTGGTTTAAATGCAGCTTAAAAGTATGTAGATAATGGGTTTCACAATGTAAAGCGCTTTGAGTCTCGAGAGAAAAAAGTGCTATATAAATATAATTCAACTCAACTCAATATAATGTTGGTCGACTGTTCTTAATGTTTTTTTGTAGTCAAATTTCCGATAAGAGGGAAAAACGTGCAGTTTAGTGTGTTCCATATTGACTTGTTTGCTTCTGCAGAGTGTCACTATTGGATCAATTCACTCAGGCCTGACGGTGACTACTTGGACACACTGCCTGAAATGTGTTGTTACCTGAGAGGTTTCAAAGAGTTTGATCTGCACCGCAGATGGGTTAACTGTGTTTTAATCAGTGACGTGCGGTGAGGTTCATGGCTGGTGAGGCACTGACTTCATCACAGTCAGATTTACAAACATATGAACCCTAAAGAGTATCTTATTCACCATTTGATTGGCAGCAGTTAACGGGTTATGTTTAAAAGCTCATACCAGCATTCTTCCCTGCTTGGCACTCAGCATCAAGGGTTGGAATTGGGGGTTAAATCACCAAAAATTATTCCCGGGCGCGGCGCCGCTGCTGCCCACTGCTCCCCTCACCTCCCAGGAGGTGAACAAGGGGATGGGTCAAATGCAGACGACAAATTTCATTACACCTAGTGTGTGTGACAATCATTGGTACTTTAACTTAACTTTAACTTTACACATACAAACTGTAGCACACAAAAAAGCACATTTGATAAAAAAAACATTATTATGGTCTTACCTTTACTTATAAATGCAGTCCATGCGCCGCAACTAAAGCCCTCACTTACACTTTCCACGTGCAAGATTGAATCTATTTAAAAAAGTGTAACCGAGGGTTTATAAATGTCGCCTATACTGTATGAAACTACAAAATAACAAACACGGAGGCTCCAGGTTACACGAGGACCACTTTATTTACCTTCTTTCAAAAACCTTCGCTCCACTCCGTGTCATCACTTCCGCTCTTAGCGCCTTCAAAATAAGAGCTCAAGGCATATACTGTATAACAGCGCATAACAGGAACTTAACATCACAAAGAGGAAAGCCCATGAAAATAGGTTACAAAAGTAATTTAATAAGAAGCCAAAAAGTGCAAAAACAATAATGTTCGTGTTGGAGGAGTTGTGAATTAGATACACCTGCAGTCTGCAAGTGTACCTAATGTTGTGGCCCTGCAGTCATTCACAACTCCTCCAACACGAACATTATTGTTTTTGCACTTTTTGGCTTCTTATGAAATAACTTTTTTAAATAGATTCAATCTTGCACGTGGAAAGTTTAAGTGTGGGCTTTAGTTGATATAACAATTCTACGGCGGGGGTGCAGGAGGCGGGATTACTGGAGCCTCAGCCAGTGTGTCTTTTGCAGCCGTTTTATGATCGCTCAGCACAAGAAATACGTTACACACATACAGTTGTTGACAAAATACACTGTACATTATATACCTCAGCTAACTAAACTATGGAAATGTATAATATAATTCATATAGCAATACAGTCTCACTGCACAGCAGGCCAGCAGTTAGCCGAGTCCGGAATCCATGTTGAGGCACTGAGTGACGTGCCTCAACTGGCTGCTGTTCACCGCATCGTCTCTTCTCAGTATTTGAACGGCAAATGTGAAAATTCAGCGATTTTGAATAAAAATAATCTAAAACTGGTGAAGTTAAATGGAAAATAACTTTTTAGTATAATCACTGGATACATATAACAATTTAATTAATTTTTTTTCTTTTTACATTTTTTTTCTTTCCATGATGGCAGG